>NW_007737700.1:3029-4563 GCF_000696425.1 Galeopterus variegatus | reverse complement strand
CCCTCAGGTAGCAGAATCTTTCCTCAGTGGCCAGTCACATACTCGATCTTTAACTGAATTACAAACATGCCCGGGACGACCATCATGTATTGACTTCCCTCTACAGCTCTCCCTGAATTTTTTACCATCTGTGCTCTCATTCCGTCAGTGACTCTATAGCCATCAAACTGCATTTATTCAACAATTAGTTGGTATTTCCATTTTATTATGACCAAAAGCACATGTAGCTGCTAAAAAAGCCTCCACTGAGCTTGAGCTAACCAACATTACCGTGCTGAGCTGAAACACATAAAACTGCCAATATTCAACCATGTTTTACTTATAAAAACAAATTTTATGTGGTTCAACCTGAATCATTCCAGCCCCAAGAAAGGAAACTTGCAAATACAGGTAGTGAGAGTAATCTCACTGTGCACAAATAGATTTTATGAGCATTAAGGAAATAGCTAAATGGGTCTCCACTGAAGATGTTTATTCACTTAGGAATTGTGTTTGAATTCAGTGCTCTACTTCTTGCTAGTGACTGAGTACCTTTTACACACATATATACAGAGAGAGAGAGATGCAGTGCTAGGTAATAAAAGCATAATGAGAAACTGTTGAGTAGAACATAAAGTAAGTGCTATGGGACATCAGATGAAGAATTTATTACTAGACATCAAAGATGCTGGGAAAGACAGCTATAACTGGTTGTTGCTGCAGCCAGAAAGTGAGGGAACCAGTCAGCAAGAGCCAACCCTACGTGACTGCAGAGGTGACGGGATGAAAGTAGTGGGGAGAGCCTCAGCAGGAGCCGGCAGCCAGGGACCCCANTCCTGAGGAAGTCACATTTGCATTGAAGGGTCCATCTACAGGATAAATAGTATTTGCAGAGGGAAACTATTTCACCTGAACAAAGAAGGACCAAGTTCCTGAAGAGCAACATATTTAAGAAAAAGGAAAATAATATTTTACAGAGATAGTACTTAATGTTAAATGCCAACTTTATCAAATCACTTAGGTGCAATCAAGCAGCTGAAACAAGTCTGTGCCCCGAGATTATAATGGATAAGGCAGAGAGTGATGTGAGAAATGAGAATGACTAATGAACTAGTCATAGTACCAGTAATAATACAAGGGCTTTTAATAATAGTAATCATAACTATCATAGATTAATTGCCAATTCTGTGTTACTCTTTATAAATATAATCATCAGTGTAACAGCCCTTTACATAGATACTATTACCTGTGTTTTAAAGATAAAGAACCTCATTTCAGCAAGTCTTGGTGCCAGCCAGGCAGCCAGCTGGAAGTCAACTGTCGGTCCAGCCAGCTGGTAATCAACTTTACGTCACTAAACACTATCCCTGCTCCTGCCCCTCAGGTAGCAGAATCTTTCCTCAGTGGCCAGTCACATACTCGATCTTTAACTGAATTACAAACATGCCCGGGACGACCATCATGTATTGACTTCCCTCTACAGCTCTCCCTGAATTTTTTACCATCTGTGCTCTCATTCCGTCAGTGACTCTATAGCCATCAAACTGCATTTATT
>NW_007737700.1:1276-1621 GCF_000696425.1 Galeopterus variegatus | reverse complement strand
TAATCTTGGGATACAGAAGAGGCATCTAAACATGATTCCATGAGGAGAATAAGCTATTGACTAATTTGAATTCATAAAATTAAAAACTTATTCATAGTAAAAGCAAACAAACCAACAAACTAAAAGTACTATCACCAAGTTAAAAAAATAATAAAAATCTGGGAAAGAGGTTTGCAATATAAGCAACACATGTTCATACTCTTGACATATAGAGATATCTTACAAATCAATAAGGAAAAAATGAATGCTATAATGTAAAAATGGATATAGGCCAGGAAAAGACTATTTACATACCTAACCAACAATTGAAACTTTCTGAAGAACATGTCATTTAAAACTAAAACT
>NW_007737700.1:0-961 GCF_000696425.1 Galeopterus variegatus | reverse complement strand
GCTAGAAATAAAGAATTTTGTTGATGAGCTCATCAGTAGACTTACCATTACTGAGCAGTAAATTAATAAACTTGAATACAGTCCATAGAAATTACCAAACTGAAGCTCAAAGAGGAAAAGAGTGGGAAACAAAACTCAGAAAAGAGCATCTGAGAGCTGTGGGAAAATATATCAAATGGTCTAACACACATGTAATTGGAATCCCAGAAGGAAACAAAAGAAAAGAGAAAGTGAGAGCAGGACAGAAGAAACATATCTAAAAATAATGAAATATATTAAATCCCAGGTTGAAGAATCTAAGAAAATCTCAAGAAAGATAAAAACACCACCAAACCCCACACATATGTATACATCATATTCAAACTACCAGAAATGAAAAATAAAGAGAAAATCTTGAAGCAAACCAGAGAAAAAAATAAAAGACACATTACATACAAAGGAACAAAGAATTACAGCAGGGCTTTTTTTTTTNAATTATTATCAACTAATTGAAATGCAAATTTTAAATTACTACTGGATCCAATTTACTGCATTCTTTAATTAGCTTATGTATTAGTATTTGAGATACCAGACCTGTTTGTGTATTAGTATTTGAGATACTTGAATAACCAATTCAATTTTGGTTGTTATGATAGGTAGACCAAATAATTTCATTTGGATGTATTTGCTTTTTTTTCCTGCTTAGATGGATTAAAAAGTCAGAGCTCTAATAATTTTGAACATCTCTGAGTCATTCCCTGGCAAAGATAGAATTTTAAATCTATAGAGAAAGGAGGGCTTATTTTAAGAACTGCATCATATCATATGTAAAGATAAATTTTGATGAATTAAAGATATAAGCATAAAAATTATATGTATACACATACGAGTAATATGTATATAGTATATATAAATATTCTATAATCTTGGGATACAGAAGAGGCATCTAAACATGATTCCATGAGGAGAATAAGCTATTGAC
>NW_007737699.1:38402-50637 GCF_000696425.1 Galeopterus variegatus | reverse complement strand
TATATTTTTAATTGAAGCAAATGAGATTTTGTTACAGATTTCATTCAGTTCACTTTTAATGAAGTGTTATTTTTAAAAATAAATTATTTTGAAATAACTTTAGAGTTACTAAAAAGTTGCTACCATAGTACAGAAAGTTCCCCTATGCCCTTCATTCAGTTCATCCCAATGTTTAACGTCTTTCAAAACCAAGTAAACACTCACAAAACAAAGTGATTGACCTCAGTACAATATATAGCTAAACTCCGGACTTTACTCAGGAGGGCTGCGTTTTTAAAATACATCCACGTGGCAGGTGTGGAGCCTCAAGGTGTGCACCTGGTATATGTTGGTGGCTCACTTTCCTGGGGATGGACACGGGGCTGATGCCCCTCCCCAGTCTGACAAGTTAGGCCTGCACTTGCCTTCTGGACGAGGAGAGAGCGGGCGAGGAGGCTAGATCTCCCATTCTGCTGTAACTGTTTTCCACGGCCCTTTCCTGAAAGGTGTTAATGTTCCCCTCAGGCCAGGCCAGCCTCAACCTGTGCAGTCCTCTGTAGCAGCCGTGGGCCACCATAGCAGCCACTTGAGCACTTGAACTGTGGCCAGTCCAAACTGAGATGTGTTGTGAGTATAAAATACACACAGGATCTTGAAGATTCAGTGTGAAAATAAGACTGGAAACTATCTCACAAACACTTTTTTAATGTCAATTATATGTTGAAATGATCACATGTTGGACATATTGGGTTAAATAAAATATACTGTTAAAATTAACTTCGCCTGTTCCCTTTTACCTTTTTTTATTGTGCCTAGTAGAAAAATTTGAATTACCTATGTGACAAGCCCTCCCTGGGAAAAGAAAGGTTTGAAATGTCCCCTCACTCCCAGTCTGAATACCAGCCAAGCTTTGCCATCCGGCCTGGGTCCTGGCCACCACCACACCTCCTGCCATCCCCCAGCCAGATGGCAATGACCACGAAAATGCCAGAGTGGCTACTGAGAGCTGGGATCAGACTAGAGACTGGCTCCCAAGGTGGCAGTGGGGGTACAATGAGTGCCCGGTCAGCCAGCCGGGGTCAATAACCAGCAATGAATGTCCCCAGCCACCAAAGAACAAAGCAACAAGTAGCAATTACCTCTATTCCCCACCCAGAATGAACCATTTTTAACTTGATAGCTTATTCACTTCTAGTCTTTTTTTTAAAAAATGTATTTATTTTCCTGAAATTGTTGGATGGATGTATAAAAACACATTGACCTTAAAAAAAAATGAAGACAAGACTGCATCATAAATGAGGAGGGAGCAGCTTTCCCATGACCCCCGACTCTTGTTCCCTGTCCCTCCCGGGGAGACTGGTCTTACCATTCTGTGAAACTGCTCGTTCCTTTAAACATACCTGCTGCCAACCTGCAACAGTGTTTGAGGGCGTTTTTTAATTTTTTTCCTTTCCTTTTTAAAACACGTGTGCCGTTCTTCAGCTTGTCCTTCTGGAGCAACGTCCCCTGTGTGCCACCCGTCCCCCCGCATCAGGCTCAGGACAGGAGAAAAGCTGGCGTCCCTCGGCTCGGTCGCCTTTGCGGGCGACAGGCCGTGTCTAGCAACATTCAAGTGAACGTGCCCTTCGAGTCAGCCGAGGCAGGCCCAGTAATTCCTCCCAGAGATGCCTTCCCCGCTGCACGAGAGCAGGGTGTGAGGGTGTTGCTGCTCCATTGCTAAAAAAAGAAAGAAAAACAACAGGGACGTGTTCAGTAAGTTATGACAATCGGTGAACAGATTCCCACCTAACCATCGAAAGGAACAAGCCACATCCGTCTAATCAGGTAGGGAGGTCTGCGGGCCGGGGCGCAGAGCTGGGAGCTGTGCGACGTGTGACGGGTGTGTCCAGGTGTGCGTCCGTGGGCAGGTGGGAGCAGCGAGCCACGAGTGTTGCATAAGAACCATCAGCAGACCCGACCTCTGGATATCGGGCTGAGGGTCCAGGGTGAGGGAAGGGACGCTGTCCTCTCTATGCTTCCCGAACTGTGGGATCGCATTCCATCTCGCCACACAGGGACAGTTTCCTTTTATTGAAGGACAACTAAGTGCACCACTGAGATAGTCACGAGGCCATGGGCCTCCAGCTCCACCAAGGAGACATAGCTGGCAGCCGCGAGGCCCATGGGGTTGGACACGCCAATTCGACAATTTGAGCGTGGAAATGCAGGGGCTGCATACAGCTCCAAGCCCAGCCCGGCCCCTCCAGAAATCCTGGCCTCAGCCATGCCATTCCCTCCTCTTGGGGAGCCCTGGAGGCTGGCCCAGGTGGCACACAGCAACTTTGGACAGGTAAGGGGGTGCCATGTGAAGGGGCCTCTTTTCCTCAGTGGGGCCAACGGGCAGGGGAGGCAGCACGTACAGGGGATCCCAAATGTGGAGGAACCTGGGGAACAATCCAGCTCCACCCCTATTGGTGAGGGGCCTTGGGCAAGTCTCAGGCCTCAGTTTCCTTCTCTGTAAAATGAGGACGTTGACACCACCACGTGGCGACATTTCTTGCTGCCAAAGCCACCCCTGGGTCGTGTGGCTGAAATCCTGTGTCTGCATCTTCATGGGACTTTACCTCCCTGATAACCTCACTCCCTCCTATCTTGTCCGTCTCCCCTTGAAATAAAAATTACAAAAAGAAAGAAATGTCTGGGCAAAGACTCTCACAGGTGGCTCAAGGACATTCCCTAGGTGCTGTGAACTCTAGGGGTGGGACACAGAAATCTGCGGCCTAATGAGAGCCTGGGGTTCCGAGGCACACTGGCTTGAGAACTGCCCTCCCAGGCCGTGTGATCAACCACTAAGTGTATATGGTACATGGTGAGTGGTGGATCCAGACCAGACAGGGCTGCAGCCCTCACCCAGCTCTGCCCAGCAAGCATTGACCCACGACCCTCTTGAACCCAGGGCATGGAGTCCCAAGAGAGCAGCCATGCCAGAGCCCACCCCCACCCCTCCCCAGCTGCTTCCACGACCTCGGCTTCTGTGGGGGGTCTGAGGCTGTGACTGAAGGCCAGCTTGCTCAATCCCCAGGAGTGCCGCCCCCTCCCTGCCCCAATTTTCCCATGGAGACAACTGTTCCCCTCCGGGTCCCTGTGAACGGTGTGAGCTGCCCCATGCACCTGCTCTGGACATCTCAAACCCGTACCCGTCCTCCAGGCATGCCACGGGGTCAGGACCCATTCCTGACCTTGAGGTCAGTGGGGTGAGGTTTTCCCAGAGCTTTCATAGATTCTTGGGGGTAACAAGTTCTCCTTCCCCGAGACTCAGAGGTGGGCACTGGGAGGGGGTGCTGCACCAGAGTGAGGCCAGTGGAGACCAGATGCACACTTAGCTGCAGGACCCAGGTGCACTTAGTCTGTTTGAGGTAGTTTCTTCCCTTGCAATCAAGAAAAACCAAACAAGTAAAAAACTGCACAAAGTCCTCTGGGCCCAAGCCTTCCTCCTAGAGAAGCCATGGCAAATGTCACCAGTCTTCCAGGCCCCTCTTCCCCGCCCAGCCACCAGGCCCTGGCCTTCTGCTGTGGTCCCATGTCCCTGTCCTGCAGGGGAGTGGCTGGCTCAGGAAACCCTTGGCTCTGTCCTCTTATCTTTCGCAAGCCCAGCTGGGCCTTGCTCTAACCTGGGCCTGGAACTGCACCACATGTAAGGGGCCGACGGTATTGTCAGCTTATCTGGTCCGCCTTATCTCTGGCTTTTCTCTGCCAGTCACTGGTTTATGCTTTTACAAGGGCGGTTGGCTTCTCCTGGGAAGTGCTGAGTAATTTCCAAAGGTGCCTGGTGGTGGGGGCAGTGGGGATTTCTTCCTTCTACAGCAGCGGGCCCAGTGCCAGCCCTGGCTCAGCAGCTACCGGAGGCCTGTGGCAACCCTGCGTGGGTGGGCAGTAGGGACAACCCAGGGTCACCAGGCACTTTTGCCAGGGGAGTTGACAGGAAGAGGAGCCTTTAGCAGGGAGAAGCCTGGGGAGTCCCATCATCCTCCACACTTTTTCTTGTGCCCCCCGCTGGGTATACCTTGACCCCACCAGCCAGTCCCCAAGGTCCTACCTGAGAGGGTGGGCAAAGCCCTGGACCAGAAATCAGAAAGCTGGGGTTAGACCCTCGCTCTGGACCTCAACTGTCCTCTGAACCTCAATTTCCTCACCTGTAAAATGAGCGTCAGACACTGACAACCTCCCCACCCCCTGCAGGGTGGCCGTGGGAAGCCACAGGAGGTGGCAGTGTCAAGCGTCCTATAAACCAGCCAGCAGGGTCAACCCATGTGGCACTGTTCACAGAAGGGCCTGGGAGCCTGATCCCTGGTCCCCGATTGTCCAGGATGTTTGTACACTAGGGAAGCTGGCAGGGGCCGGGCTGAGCCCCAGGGAGTCTGGTGAGAAGTTTCTAACTCCAGCCCCCTGTGGGTCGCCAAGAACCCACCTCCTCCTGAGGGCCTCTTGTTTCTCTGTCCCCTTTGCTCCTACAGCCTCTGAGAACAGGGTTATAATGGGAGCCTTGGACAGTTTCTGGGTTTCTCAGCTCAGCACCTCCCAGAGGCAGCAGGGCTCTGGAGGCAGTGACGCTCTGGAGCCTGGTTCCGGTCCTGTCCCATCACTTAACTGCTGTGTGTCTACAGGCAGGTCACTTTACCTCTCTGAGCCGCAGCTTTCCCATCTTCAAGGTGGGGAGAGTTCTTGAAACAGAAGTGGTGACAATTAGATTCATTAATTCAACAAATCTTGTCAAGCATCTCCTTTGTGCCAGGCATGTCTGCTGGGGACACAACAAGGAACACAACAGACAATAATCAAAGTAAACATGTGGAAGTACAGTGGTGAGACCTGAACAGGAAGCTTCAGCAGGGAATGGAGACAGGCATGTCTGGGGTGGGGGTGGAGACTCGATTTCCAGTCGTGTGGCCAGGAAAGGCCTCACCAGTCAGGTGACATCTGAGTCAAGACCTGAAGGGGATGGGGGCATGAGTTGTGGAGATACTGGGGTCCAGACAACAGCACAGCATGTGCAAAGGCCCTGGGGCAGGAGTTTGGTGTGTGTCGAGATTGGCAAGGAGGCTGGAGGAGCTGCAGGTGAGGCATCCGTGAGAGGTCAGGGAGGTAACGGTCACTGCATGCACTTGCCATTGACGGTGCTGGCGTGGAGCCTGGGGGATTTAAAGCCCAGGACAGCTGTGATCTGACTTGCTTTTTGAAAGGTGTGTTTGCTGTGGGGTGTACAGAAGACTGAAGGTGCAGAACAGAAGCAGGGAGACTAGGCAGGAGGCTCGTGCAGTCACCAGGGCAAGGGTGGGTGGCAGAGCCGGGGCTTGCTGACCGATGTCCTGTGGTGGCCGAGACCGAGGGGGAGCACAGCACTGAGCCCTCACGAGACCAGGCTCTGCTCCGAGCACTTCACATGCCCTTGATTCACGGAGTCCTTCCTACCAAGGAAGAACTCTCACCCCACTTTCAGAGTGGGGAAATCAAGTCATGGAGAGGCCACAGAGCTGCAACTCCAGGTCAGGCCCGGTGTCCTGCCCCTCAGTGCTCCTGTACCTGACGATGACCTCCTGGAGGGTTAGTTTCCTTCTGACACACAACCGAGCACCTGCCGTGTGCCGGGCCCTGAACAAGCACCGTGCAGGCTTTCCTTGTTTCATCTTCGGCATTTTATCACGTAACAGTGCTTTTATCTTAAACTTCATTTGTGGGTGATAGTGGGTTGAATTGTATCCCCCCTAAGATATGCCCAAATCTTAACTCCAGGAACCTTGGAATGTGACTGTATTTGGAATAAGAATCCTTGCAGATGTAATCATTCTGGACTAGGTGGGCCCTAAATCCAATGATGTGTGTCCTTATAAGAGACAGAAAAGAAAAGACACAGAGACAGACAGAGAAGAAGACAGAGATCTGAGATGCGGCCACAGCCTGGATGCTGGAAGAGGCAGGAAGGACCCTCCCCAACAGTCCTCGTGGGGAACATGGCCCTGCCGCACCCTGATTCCAGACTTCGGGCCTCCAGACCGTGAGGAAATGAATTTCTGTTCTTCTAAGCCACCAGTGCATGGCTGGCTGCTGCAGCAACCACAGGAAGCCCACACAGGGGATGTGGACTCCACATTTTGGGTCTTCAGAGTCGTAACCCTGCTCTGGGTGAACACATTTTACAGGTAAGGGAAACCGAGGTCCAGAGAGAGCCAGTACCTTGCAAGGTCCCCCAGGCTGGTCAGTGCTGGCACTACCCAGGCTGGATGGGCACTGAGTACATGGCACCAGGGTAAGGTAGAGGTGACCTGGACATTGGAATCCCTGAGCCCTGGGCAGGTCCGGGTCTGCCCCTCATGTGCTGTGTGACCTGGGCACTACCCTTAATCTCCCTGAGCTGCCACCTCCTCATCCGAAAAACAGGACTAGTGCCAGAGAAGGTGGGGAGTCCCAGGAAGGGGTCACAGCATCAAGCGCTGTGGGGCAGGCCCAGAGTGAGACTTCAAGATGCTCATGGCCCACCTTGAAGAATGATGCTGATTAGTGAGCACCTACTGTATGCACAGTGCCAAGCTCCTGACCTGCAGTGACTCAGGTAATTGTCACAAAAGCTGCAGGAGGGAGGAAGATAGTATTACTACCCCCATTTAGCAGATGGGAAAACTGAGGCAGGAGACATCGCCCACGGCCACGCTGCTGGCCAGTGACAGCAGGACTCAGGTGCAGTTGTCCAGCAGTGAGCCTGGATGGAGAACAGGTGCTCGGTGGATGTTAAGTGGGATTTTGTCTTGGAGCAGAGAGGCAGGCCACTGGGCAGCCCTGAGCCTCCTTGGAAGGTTCCCAGCAGCAGGCTCTGGAGTGACTGTGTGGCCCTCTTCAAGACCCCCCGATGCACATTCGGCAGATGTTCACCCTTCTCAGCTGGCACAGCTTCCTGGATGGGACCTGGGGTTCACAGGTGTGCACATCATACAGCCCACTCTGTTCTGCCCCCAAGCCAGTCATGGCCAGGGGCACAGGGCTGGTGGGAGGCCCCGGCCCATGGTGGCCATGGCTGTGGCCACAGAGGAAACACTTCGTGAAGCAGCCAGGCCTTCCGGGAGCTGGAGTCAGACCCCGTGTCCAGGCTCCTCCAGAGGCAGATCGGGGTGGTCTGCGAGCCGTGGTGGGGGAGGTCCAGAGAGGAGCTGTTTCAGGAGAGCCAGCATCTACCCAGTTCCCAAGCCCCAGGCCAAGGCAGTGACGGCCCACTGTCCCACCACACCTCCCACTGGAGCCATCTTGCCCTTATGCCCAGGAAGCATGGATGGTGAGGTGGCCCAGCCTGTCCCTAAGCAAGCGCCTCTCCTCAGACCCCAGGGGCTGCCAGCCCCTTCCGGTGGGGTCACCTGTCCTCCAGGAGGGCAGCTGGCATTCATGGTCACTGCCCCTAAGACCCCAAACTCCAACCTGGCTGCCTTCACAGAGCATGTCCTGTTTATTGATGCTGAGTCCAGGGCAGGTGAACGAGGTTGAGCCACAGTCCCTACCCTGGTCTCAGGCCAGACGCACGTGCTTGTCAGGGAGCAGAGGCAGGACCTGACGCAGTGTCTAAAAGGAGCTGTGTGCTGAGGGACCCCAATGGCACCAAGGGCACAGGGGAGCAGTGTAGACTCTAGAGCAGGGTAGTGTCAACCGGAAGAGGGTGGGCAGCTCCATGCCTCCCAAGACAGGAAACCCAGGCCAGGGCAAGCTCGGAGGAGGCTGCTGCGGCGTGTGGAGAGCTGGCCATGCCTCCCGTCGAGCCTCTGACCCTGGGGAGGACACTGGCCTCCTGGCAGGGCTGGGGGAAGAGTGAGGGGACAGGGCAGGAGCTGACGCCTGCTGCCCACACAGACGGGAAACTCACTCCCACGCACACCACGTGGCAGGACCTAGCTGACCTCATGAACTTTGAATTTGGCCCAGGGAGGAGGCGGCGGCCTCCTTCCATTAGGGATGACAACCACCAGAGCCCCACTGGGCGGCCCCTTCAGCTGGTGGGCTTGAGAAGCACAGGAAGCTGTGGGCCACCATCTGGCTGCCCACTGGGCTCTGCTCCAGCCACCTCGGAAGCCCCAAGTCACACCTTTCCAAAGGTACCTTCTGGGGTGAGATCCCAGAGCCAGCATCACTGGGCTAGAAAGGGACCCTCTAACTCTCTCTGGATGTCCCCAGGTCTCTGGACCCCACCCCAACCTCTTGTTTCCTGCCAGTAGGTAGACGGAACAGGCTTCCCTATCCCCATTCTACAGATGAGGAAACTGAGGCTCAGAGAGGTTCTGGACCTGGATGGAACTTGCCAGGAGCTGGACTCAAACCCAGATCTCTGGGCCCCATTCCAGTGCCCTTCCCGGCACCTCTCATGGGGCCAGACCCCAGCCCCTGGGGCAGGATTGCCTGGGGATCCCCATTTTCCTGCCATGACCAGCTCCTGGCATTTCACCATCCACCTGCAGCCCAGCCTGGTGTTGGGACAGCCTCATGGCATCTCTCACACCTGGAAGATGCACCAGGGCTGGGCGGTAGACAGCAGTTAGGAGGCCCAGCCAGAAGGAGGCCGCTTGTCACAGAGCCACCCCAAGTCTGGGCTGGGGAGAGCGACCGCCATCCTCTGAGCCCCCAGGCCCAGCTTGTCACTCAGAGTCAGCCCTGGCTCCAGGCTGGGCTGAAGGGGCAGGGACAGCCAGCCAACTCTCCAGACATGTCCTGTGAGTGGGTAGAGGGAGGGAAAGGGAGCCACCTCCTCCTGGGCCTGGCCAGTCCCCAGGCAGGCACTGCCCCCTGGAGGCCAGTCTCAGACTGTGGTGGTAGGTCTCCAGGTATGGCTCGGGGAGACGGACCGTCCCCTGGGGGCTCCTGGGTCCAAGCCTGGAGCCTCCTGGAATCTGTCTCCTGGGGGTGGGGAGGGGGAGCCCCAAGAGCCTCTCTAGGAGTGAGGTTTCCCAGAGGCCACAGGACACCCAGCCAGGTCACTCATCTACAGGGCAGATGGCGTCTGTTGACCTGAGTGTGCCAGGGGCTGGGCCAGGCACAGTGGGGGCAGGAGCCTCTCTGAACCTACCTGCCTGCAGCCCCCGCAGCCCAGCCCCACCCACACCTGCTGGGTGAGAATCTGGGCTGCACCCTGGGGGTCTGTGTCTCTAAAGTCTCCCTCGTGGGTGGGAATGTGGGCTGGCATGCCAGGGCAGGTGTGGCTCGGACCTGGGCTCCTGCAGGCTCCTCCTCAGATCTGGGGCCGAGACCAGGGCCAGAGCCAGGAAGACCCAGCTGACAGGAAATAAGCCCCTCAGGGTATCAGGAGGTTGTTGTGGGGACAGAAGGAGATGACAGGCCACCCATACTCCAGAAGGGTGGCTGCCCTGCAGCAACACTGGAACCCACCTCCCTGTGACAGCAGCCCAGCCCCAGCCTGGCTTCCTGAGACAAGGGAGCAGCATCCAGGCGGCCCCTGCTGGGAACAGATGCTCCCACCAAGAATGGCCAGAACCCAGCAGAGCCAGGAGCCTCTGGGACAGCACCCAGGGGTCACCAGATCCAGCAGTCACCTCCCCTCTGCATGTGCGGGTCCCAGCAGGCAGCAGCCATGGGGGGACTAAGGAGCTCAGGGGGCGGCTCTGTCTGAGCAGAGTCCTCAGAGGGAGCAAGCCAGGGCCTTTAGCAAGAGCACAGCACTCCACAGTTTACAGGGCTCCCCATGGCTCTCTCACCCGAGCCTCACACCCACCCGCCCAGGGGCTTCTTGTGGCTCCATTTTACAGACAAAGAAACCAAGGCCCAGGGAGTCCAGGCAGCTGTTTAAGAAGCGGGGACTTGAAGGCCAACCCACTGGACCCCAAGGCCACCCACCTCTCCTGCTGGGTGGGGACGGGCTTGCAATTTCCTGTTGCTCCTCACCTTTGAGTGATGTCCCCGACCAGGCGGTGCCAGGCCGGGAAGTCTCTGTGGAGATTCCACACCCACCCACACCTGGTGTTTTTATTCTCATGTGAATCTGATGCCAGGAGAATGTGGCCCTGCTGTCTCCTTCCATGACCGGGGTCAATGGATCCCTTATCTGGCGAGATCTTATCTGCACGTCCTTGACAGATTCTGGAGCCAGCTCCTCAAGGTACGGGGAGGCCCACGTGGGCAATCAGGGTGCCAAGGACTGGCCCAGGGGAGGGGGCCTCCTGCCCCTCTGTCCCCCTTGCCCTCCGGAAATGCTTCCCAGCGGTGCCTGTCCTCTCGTCCTGCTGGTCACTGGGCAGCACTGGAGGGCCAGATAGGAAGGAAGTCAGAAGAGATAGCGTGGGCAGAGCAGGGAGGGGAGGGGTCTCCAGGGTCCAGGGGGAAGTGTTTCAGCCCTTGGTTACACAAACTGGTTGGGAGCGTTCCAGCAGCCGAGGCACAGGAGAACGAAGCTGGAGGAAGGTGGAGCGTGTAAGAGACTGGTCTGATGGATGGGATGGAGCATTCTAGGACATTCCCCAGAAGCTGTCTGAGTAATCCTCGGGGCCGCACACAGCAGGACATTGCACAAATGAACAGAGCCCTCACTGCTCCATCTCTAAGGCCTCAGCTGAAATCCGCTGTGGCCCGGTTGCCAGTCTCCTGGGCTTCCGCTGCACGCAGCCCACATCCGCCATGTAGGGGTGCCGGCTCCAGTCACCCTGCACTGTGACCGGCTGTGCTCCGAGCGACACAAACCATATACCCTAATGAATCCTGGTGTCATCGCGCGAGTCTAGATCTGACCACAGGACCTACGGAGGAGCACCCGCCCACAGGAGCCCTGCTGCGCGGTCAGCTCAGCACTTTCTGGAAAAGCAAACCCGCCTCTGGGGGGCAGCGCTGTGTCACAGGAAAAAGCCACATGCGGGCTTCAGGGGACCAGGCTTGGACCCCGCCCCTGCCGCTTCACCAGCTGCAAGACACCAGCCAAGCCACATGTGCTCCCGAGCCTCAGCGTCCCAACGCCTCCCACAAAGTGGGACCGAGGACATTGCATGCCAGGTGGCCGTGCTGGCCCCGCGAGGCAGAGGGCGGAAGGGCGGGACGTGGCGCCATCATCCCAGCCCAGCTGAGGAGCGTCCTCACTCCCAGCCCCTTCTCACCTCGGATGCTGAAGTTAAACACTCGAAAAGCTGTGGGAAAACAATGCCACGCTTTAAAAATAGGAGGAAACATATCCAAAAAGAACGTTCTAGTATTTCCCACTGGGTTGCTCTTGGCAGGCTCTGGCAGGGAGGAGCCAGGCAGAGCTCCGGAGGGGCCCAGGAGGGAGCTCTTTGGGGGCTCTGGCCCTAAGCCCCCCATCTGGCCTCTGCCCCCTCCTCGGGCAGCCAGGTGCGGGCACAGCTGCCCGGCTTCCTCCGGGGTACGCAGCTCCTTCAGCTTCCCCATCAGCAGCTTCCAGAAGCATCCAGGCAGCCCCCTGCCCCTTTCACCCCACCCAGCCTTGGGGTCTGGACAGAGTGGAGCAGGATGCTGCCTGATGGGCACTGTGATGATATCAGTGTTGTGGAAACAGCCCAAATGACCCCTTGCACCTAGAGCACCCAAATCTCTTCCTAGAATGGGACCTGCATCCTTTCCTAGTGCTGCTGGAATAAGTGACTGCAAACATACTGGCTGGAAACAGCACAGATTTATTCTCTCACGGTTCTGGAGATCAGAACTGGGCCAGTGCGGTGAGCAGCTTTGGAGCAGGGTGACCCACTCCCCCCACGCTGGGTGTTGGGGACGGCCAGCATACCTGTGAGCCTCAGTTTCCCTCTCTAAAAAATGTGAAGAGGGGGGCTGTGGAATCTGGTGGAGAGATTGAGGTGGAAATCTGGATTGAGTCAGCCATCGGAAGAGCGACTCTGGGGAGCTCAGAGTCCTCGCTGTAAACAGGACGACACCCCTGCCTCAGAGCCCCAGGAGCTGGAATGTAATAATGTCCCCAACACCGTGGAGAAGCCTCCCCAAAGGCGGGGCCACCCGACCACTCGGCCTCACTCAGGCCTCACATATACCCGCCTTCTATTTCAGCCCCCCCAGGTCTTGCTGCTAAGTTGTGCGCTGGAAGATTTAAGAGACTGGGCAATGACCGCGTTAGGCAAAGCAGCGCAGGACCGGGTTCTTCCCGCCACCAGGGGGCAGCGTCGGTTCTCCCCACTAACTTCCTGGGAACCTGCCACCTCCCCCCCCCCCGCCGCTCCCCCCACCCCGTCCCCGAACGTCCGAAAGTGCAGAGGACTCTGCGCTCGTGGGTGGTGCAGTA
>NW_007737699.1:36008-37479 GCF_000696425.1 Galeopterus variegatus | reverse complement strand
CGGTACCCCCCCCCCCCCCCCCCCCCCCCCCGCCGCTCCCCCCACCCCGTCCCCGAACGTCCGAAAGTGCAGAGGACTCTGCGCTCGTGGGTGGTGCAGTACACCCTAAAACCCTGTCTGGCCATTCCCAGGCCCCACCGCCCTGTTCTCACAAACCTAAGAAGTGGACTCCCCAAGATTAACTCAACCTCGTGAAATTTCAGCCATGGGGAATGGCCCTCCCTGCCTGGGTCATGCCAAGGTCCTCTGAGCCTCTGGGCAGTGAGACCACAAATGCTCCTTGGCCCTTTTGCTCATGGACAGAACAACAGCTTCACATCCATGACCCTCCCACCTCCTCCAAGAGCCCCCTCTTCCCTGCCCACCTGTACCGGTTTCCCTCCTCACCCCAACCCTCCTGGTGTGAGTCCTCCCCTCCTGGTGTGAGTACCCCTCCTGGTGTGAGTACCCCTCCTGGTGTGAGTACCCCTCCTGGTGTGAGTCCTCCCCTCCTGGTGTGAGTACCCCTCCTGGTGTGAGTACCCCTCCTGGGGTGAGTCCTCCCCTCCTGGGGAGAGTCTGCCTCCTGGGGTGAGTCCCTGTCCTCCCTCAGGGTAAGTCTCTCCTCTTGGAGAGTCGTCCCTCAGGGTCCATCTCCTCCTCACAGCTGATTTCTACGGAGCCTCTTCAGTGCATCCGGTCAGCTGGTGAGTGCCAGGCCCTGATGGAGGACCAGATTCAACCCTTTCCTCCACTCAACCTTTTTCTCAGCTGCTTCGGCCATCAGGGGATACAAAGCTTCATGGGCAGGGAGTGTTGCCAGATTCTAACTCCCAGAAAGGTCCATGCTCAGGCCCTACCCTGGACCCCAGCAGCAGTATAAGTGTAGTCTTCAAACAGCTCACAGCACTGAGCTTTCCGTCTTCCTAAAGGAATATGCCAGGGGTGGGAGCATTTGAAATCCTGGCTTCAGGAAAGAAATGTTGGGGCAGAGGGAACCCAGAAGGAGTCCTCACACTGCTGCAGAAATGGCAGCCCCACGACCTGTGGCACTGTAGAGCTCGCCCCAGGGGCCTGGGAGAGGCTGTCTCCTGGATGCATTCTGCTTGGTGGGGCACAGTCACCCTACATTCCCTGGGAGGCCAGGTACCACTCAGAGAGGGCCTGGGCTGGGGTGGGTTAGGTCCTGCCTCTGCGCATTAGCTGAGTGACATAGGCAGGCCCTCAGCTGCCTCTGGCTCTGGCCTTCTTGCTGCGTGATGGAGCAGGACAGACTTCCCCAGGGTGTCCTGAGAATTCAGGGGCTGCTTCTCACAGTCCACCTCCAATAAATGAAATAAATGAAATTAGCGTCACCTCAGATAATCAGTGAGGCACTAGCCCCTCTCCAACTTCAGGATAGGTGGGGAGGGGCAGATGCCCAGGTCCCATAGCCTCCTGGCTTTTCAGGGGTCTCAGATGCACCCCTTTTAAATTGAAAATAAAATAGTCT
>NW_007737699.1:31656-35336 GCF_000696425.1 Galeopterus variegatus | reverse complement strand
AGCCTCCTGGCTTTTCAGGGGTCTCAGATGCACCCCTTTTAAATTGAAAATAAAATAGTCTATTTGCCTATTCTAAGAAACAAAGCTGGGGTGACTCACAAGGAAGGGGAGACAAGACCCTGAGTGGTGTGGCTCTGGGCAGTCTGTGTGGCCCAGAGGCCTATCTCATAGTCTCATAGGTCATAAGGTCCTTGGGCAGTGGACGATAGGGGAGGACAATCAGCTGAGAACAGTGGCAGGATTAAAGTCCCACCCAGGGACAGGCCTTCCCGTTTCCAGGACCTCAGGAGCCCAGGCCCTCGACCACCCACTGAGGTGAAATTGGACTTCCCTGCAGCCCAGCTGTTGGGGCCGGATCTGATTTCATCAAGGCAGGAGCTGTGACATCCATGCTGGGTGAGTACTGGGCAGCAGAGGCATCCAGCCTGGGGCTCCATGTGCCATGTCATGCAGCTAAGGGGACAGAGCCAGGATGCCCCTGAGGGAGGCAGGGTTGGAGATTCAGGCCCCCCTGGCCCTCACTGGCTTCACAGCCCAGGACACAAACTAGGACACAGAGGAAAATCAGGTGCCCCTGACGGGGTTGATGGAAAGTCCCAGGGGGCTTCCTGATGGTGGGATTTCAGCCAAGGGAGGCGGTGAGACAGCACATTCTTTGGGTAAAGTGCACAGAACAGACACAGGCCTGGAGGTTGGAACATTCCAGCTGTACTCAGGGACTGGGGAGCAAGCAGGTATGGCAGGAGGAGGGGGACGCACCTCCACGCCTGCCCAGAGCAGGACTCGGGCTTGAGCAGCTCTTCCCAGATAACGCGTCAGGGGAGTGGGGCCTTGATGTCCAGGGCTCGGTGTGTGCTCGCCACCCTGCGGAGATGTGAACATGACCCATGGAGGGCCCTTCCTGATCCGCCCCGACACCCCAGCTCCTCCGTCTGCTCTCAGTGGCTTCACATGGGCTCCCATCACCCCCCGTTTCCCTAAGTGACCCAGGGGGTCTCAGGCCAGCTGGTGGCTCAGGCTGGCTCCTGACCCTTCAGAGCTTCCAAAGCCACTCCAGGCAGGGGTGGACCCTGGCCCTGAGCAGAGCAGCTGGATGGGGAGGGGAGAAGGGCAGAGCGCATCCCAGGATGCCCTATCCAGACGCCGTGTTCTTGGGTTGCTTCTAGGAACTTGGGACACCAGGAAGGCCCGGGGACTTGAGACTGCCAGGAGTGGCCTGGGGGCCAACAAGATGCAGAGGTAGCAGGTGGAAGGCAGAGCCAAGTGCCCTCACCCCAGCCTGACCCCTTCCCTGCAAGAGGCCTGGTCCTCTCAGGGAGCCTGGCCTGGACCCTGCAGGGTTCTGGGTCCCCTGAGTCCCACTGGCCTTGAGCACTAGAAGAAAGCTGGACAAAACCCTACAGGTGCCCTCGTTCCTGGCGACTGGGAAGCGGCTCCCCCGGCCCGTGTGAGCAGGTATAGGTGGACAAAGCCCAGTTCCAGCAGGTGTTGTGGACTGAATTGTGCCGCCCATCCCCCGCCCCCCCAAAATGTCATATGTTGAAGTTCTAACCCTAGCACCTCAGAACATGGCCTTGCTTGGAAAGAGGGTGGTTGCAAACGTAATTAGTTAAGATGAGGTCACATGGGCGGAGGGTGGGCCCCAACCCAATATGACCAGTGTCCTTATAAAAGGGAAATTCGGACACATAGACACACACATGGGGGAACGCCATGAGAAGACTGGAGTTATGCTACACAGGCCCAGGGACAACCAGCAGCCAGGAGAGAGGCCTGGGGCAGAGCCGTCCCTCGGACCTTCAGAGGGAGTGGGGCTCTGCTGACACACTGATCTTGAACTTCCAGCCTCCAGGACTGTGAGAGAAGATGCTTCTGCTGTTTAAGCCACTCCATGTGTGGTGCTTTGTTACAGCAGCCCTAGAAATCTAACATGGTTCCTGCCTAGGAACTGTGGCGACCCCAGAGCTGGGGCAGACAGGGGTCCATTCTTTGAACCCACCGTCCCCTGAGAGCCTGCAGCAGAATGGAGCACCCCTTCCCTCCTGAGCACAGCCCAGCAATCAGCCCCAGCCACCCAAGGGCCCCTTCCCCACAGCCAAAGGGTTCCCTGGGTGTCATTCCCTGAGCCAGCCTGTGAAGTGTCTAACCCACAGGACCTCTGAGATGACAGCACCTCCGGGGATAGGTGGGTGGGAGTGGGCTCCAGAGCTCTCCAGACCAGTGTTCCCCTGGCAGAGGTGACCCTGCCCCCAGGCTGGCTTGCTCCCTGCACCCTTGGGTCCTGGCCTTGCCATGAACATCCCCTGCCTTCTGATCTGCTTCCAGGGAAGGAACAGCCATTATTCTGTGAAGCTGGTCGTTCAATGAAAGTTTGTCCCATAAAGCTCAACTTCCTATTCAGACCAAGAATGTCTGCCACCCAGAGTCTCCCAGCCAGCCTGAAATGCTTTGTCATGTCCATTTCTTTGGCACATCAGAAGCTGCCTCTGCCCCCACCGCTCTGAGCCTCCTGGCTCCCTGGGCATGCATCAACCGAAAACAGTCTGTGGGGCCTTGTGCTGGGCCAGCGCGTTATGGAATCGCAGAGAAAGCCACAGCAGCCAGTTTGGGTTGAGTCCCTACTGTGTGTCCCAGGCACTGACTTGGTGATGGGCAAGTGTTACGTGTTACTGATTGAGTTCTCCCAACACGTGGAGATGTGGAGCTATGACCACATCCATTTTACAGAAGAGGAAACTGAGACACAGCCACATGATAGCCAGCAAAGTCCAAATCCAAACCCAGACTCTCTGGTTCTGGAGCCTGCACCCTTCACACTTGCAATACTGCCTGAGAACCAGAGGGGTCGACACCAGAGGGGCCCGAAGGATGCCTAGAGCATGCAGGGAAAATGCAGGCAAGGACGCAGTGCATGGTGGGAATCACATAAGGTCGTGCAGCAGAGCACGCCCTGCTGCAGCCGCCATGGGGGCTCTGGTGAGGCATGGTCAAGTTACTGTGAGGGGCTTGACAACGAGGCTGGCTGGAGCCATGGGAGAGAGAGAGGCAGGGGCATGAGGTCACCGAAGGGGTCAATGGCAGCCCAGCTGCAAAGGGCCCCAAACACCAGGCGAAGAGCTTGGACTCATTCCTGGGACCAGAGGCCACAGCAAAGCCCCATGCCAGACCTGATGGGAGATGGGGCTGGAGCCAGGAGAAGGAGGGAGGATTTGAATTCAGAATACAGGGTCTGTGGAGAGGCTTAACTGACGGGGTTCAGACCCCATCTGATGAACCTGGATTCGGGGACCCCACCCTCTCCTGGTCCCGCTTTCTCTCCAATCGGCTCAGGCCTTGGACGTCTCCTCTTCTACCAAATGCCCTCTCTAGACGGACTCACAGTTCCTGTGGCTTGAAGACATCTCTACACTCGTGATCCCCAAACTGGCTTCTTCACTGGCCTCTCCACGGAACACCAGGCCTGGCCATCCGATGCTGGCTCAGCAGCTCCACCCGGATGCCTAAGAGGCTTCTCCATGTGACCCCCCCTGAAACAGAGCCCCCCTTCCCCTCTGGAACTGCTCCTGGCTGTCTTTCCTTCCTAGGAGCTGGACCTCTGGCCTTCCAGTGGTTCTGACCAAAACTCCAGGACTCGCCCTGACCCCTCTCTTTTCCTTCACTCCGTCAGTAAATCCATTGAC
>NW_007737699.1:29791-30964 GCF_000696425.1 Galeopterus variegatus | reverse complement strand
CGGAACACCAGGCCTGGCCATCCGATGCTGGCTCAGCAGCTCCACCCGGATGCCTAAGAGGCACCTCCATGTGAGCCCCCTGAAACAGAGCCCCCCTTCCCCTCTGGAACTGCTCCTGGCTGTCTTTCCTTCCTAGGAGCTGGACCTCTGGCCTTCCAGTGGTTCTGACCAAAACTCCAGGACTCGCCCTGACCCCTCTCTTTTCCTTCACTCCGTCAGTAAATCCATTGACGTAGGACTGACCACTTCTCCTGCACCGGGGCTGCTCCCTGGTCTCTAGATGACAGCCCCAGCTTGGCATGGGCAGCAGGCAGATTGCAGGGACGAGGCTGTGCTAGCCCTGCCACCCTGAGTACGAGGTTGCTGTGGGGCAGTCCGGCAGGCACGTCTGACAGCAGCCAGAGACGGGCTGGGACTCAGGTGAGGAGGGGGATGGGCTGGCTCAGAGAGAAGAGTGCAGAAGTTACCTGTGGCAGCTAAGCACTGTCTCTGCTCACAGCTCCATCTGGGGCCATGCTTCCCTTCATCCAACACCCCTCACAGGCACACCCAACATGGGAGCTGGGGCGGGGAAGAGGACCAGGCTGGGAGGGATGGAGATCTGTCCAGCGCCTGCCCTCAGTGCAGCGCCTGAGGCCCTCTCCGTCAGCCTGCTGGCCTTCCTGGCCTCCCACCTGGTATGTCAGTCTCAGCTCGGCCCCAGCCACCTAGAACGCCCCACCGTTCCTCCCAGGCCCCATGCTCTCTCTCTTCCAGACTCCTGAGACCCCCTCCTACCTGCCCCTGGCTTTGCCAACACTGCCCCATCCTTCGCTCTCAGCTCACATGGCTCTTCCTCAGGGAGGAGCTCCCCAGTCCCTGCCACATTCTCCTTCTACTTCTCATCTTCACATACCACACTTGCAATTACTCAGTGCCCCCGCCCATTCTGTCTGTCCTGGTCATCACTGAGTCCACAGCATCCTTGTAGCACCTGGTACCAACTGGGTATGCAATAAATCCCTGATGACTTAATGCATGGATGGGTGGGTGGATGAGTGGATGGATGGGCAGGTGGATGGATGGGTGGATGGGCAGGTAGATGGATGGGTGGATGGGTGGATGGATGGATGGGCGGGTGGATAGATGGGTGGATGGATGGATGGGCGGGTGGATGGATGGGTGGGCGGATGG
>NW_007737699.1:22685-29006 GCF_000696425.1 Galeopterus variegatus | reverse complement strand
CGTGGGTGATTGAGTGGGAGGGTGGGTGGGTGGGAGGTCTTTCACCCTATGGTCTCACTCTTGGTCGCCTCACCTGGGGGAGGCTGGAGGCACAAATGCCATGGTTGTTAATTCAGAAGCACTCTCAGCTGAATGATCCTGTTGGCCGGAAGCATCCAGACTGGCACAGGCTGCTGGGTTTGTGCCACCACACTCCAGCAACTTCCACACCAATTGCACAATGTGAGATTTTTTACTACTTGTTCCCTGACTTGGAAATCTTGAAAAACAACAAAGTCGTCCCTGAACCTGCAGGACAGCAGCCTCCCCGACCACAGCAGGCACCCCAGCCATTACCCCTGTGTGTCCCAGGTGTCCTGGGCAGCCCACTCTGGACACACCAGCCTGAGGAGAGAGCTTTGCCAGCCCCTGTTGCTGGGACAGGTTTCTAAACTCGGCTCCAACAAGAAATAAATTTGTGACAGAGTTTATCTAAAGAAGGAAGCAGCAATAAAGAGCGACACCCGGGGAGCGGCAAGCCCAGAGCTCTGAGAGAGACACAAAACAGGTACCGACAAACGTGGGACGCATTATTTAAAATTCCCCTGGCCGACAGGTCGGACAGCGGCGCGGACCAGACGCCGCTTCAAGGAGATGAAAAGAGTTCATTTCCTTCCTCCAGATAAACATGCCAGCAGCCAGATCTCTCCGCAATGACAAATGGCTTCCTCCTGCCATCAGTGGGGGGGCCACGCCTCACGACTCACTGGAACCTGTGGCCCATCAAAGGCCCAGGAAGGGCAGCCGTAGGGAGATGCTCCTTCCTCAGAATTCCCACAACCCCGGCCTGTCCTCCAGGCACCAGGATGCTACTTATCTCTTTCCAGGACCCCTGTGACTCTCACAACACAGGAAGACACAGGGGGAATTGGGGGACACAGCTATGACATCCTGCCCGGCCCAGGGCTGTGGGATTAAAGGACCTTCCACAATGAGCTGGATTCTGGAGGGTGAGGCGGTGGGGGCAGAACAGGGAGGTGACGTGGCCACTCCCGTGGGATGGGAGGATGGTGTCAGCCACTCGAGGGTCCAGCCTAGTGCTTAGGCTTCCAGCTCCCCCAGGAACATGGACTGGTTTTGGCTGAAGTCCAGGTGCCCTGTCTGGTGGGAAGAGCGTCACCCCACCTAAGACGAACATCACTGCTCAGCCCTGGGGCTGTTTGGGGAGGAAATTGGTCTGAAGGATAACCAGAGCCAGGAGCAGTCCACCCCGGCAGCGCTTTCAAACAAAGTCCAAACGAAGTTATTTATAAAAGGCCAAATTACTGGAATATGCAGCGCCCCCGGGGCTGGGGGGGTGGGAAGGAAGGAGATGGAGGCTCTGCTTGTGGCTTGCAGTGATCCATTTGCTGCCTCTATCCGTCCTCAACATCCGAGATGCATTTGTGGTTTCCTGTCCCCAACGCTCACCTGGGGGTGGACAGGACGCAGGAGAGAAGCTGAGGTCTTAAGAAAAGCTGAACTCCCTTTTCCCAGGGCCAGTGTCCAGCGCCAAGCCCTCGCCCCCCGCTAGGAGCTGTCCCCGCAGCACGGCTTCCTGCTCTGCAGCAAGGAGGAGGCAAGACCATGGGGGGGTGGGGAAGCCATGAAAAGAAATGAAGTCCTGAGAGATGCTACGACGTAGGTGCCCATAGAAACAGGATGCTGAGTGAAAGTAGCAAGACACAAGAGGCCACACACTGTCTGGTCCCATTTACATGAAATGTCCAGGACAGCAAATCCACAGAGAAAGAATGGTGGTTGCCACAGATTGGCGGTTGCCAGTGTGGCGTTGGGGACAGGGTGGAATGGGGAGTGACTGCTTAATAGATATGTAGTTTCCTTTCAGGGTGATGAAAATATTTCTGAATTAGAGAGAGGTGGTGGCTGCACAGCATGGTACATGCACTAACACCACTGAATTGTGCACTTTGAAGTGTTGATTTTATGTTATATGAATTTCACCTCCATTTTTTTAAAAACTGAATATGGGAATCAGCAGGGCCTCTGCAGAGGACCCCCGGCTCCTTGACTAGGACAGTGGCCCTTGTCGCAAGTCCAGCAGGAGAGAGGCACACAGGATTTGACAAATCTATGCCCAGAACGTGCACCTTCAGGTACTTCTGGACTCCACTGTTTATGGGCAAGTGGGCCGAGTGACTGGACTTGAGAAGCTTCAGTCTCCCCATCTGTAAAATAGGAAGCACAGACACAGTGCCCGGGAAGCCAGCGGCCCAAGGCCAGCACCCAGCCATGCTCTGCACATGGAGCTGCCACCGATAGCCTTGTTCCCGGTGATGTTTCTGATTTGGGTACATGGCTTACCTTCCTGCCACACTGCCAGCTCTCCAGAGACAGGGGTGTGTCTGTCTCACCTCGCTGGCCCCTGTCCCCAGGTTTCCCAAATGCCAGACTGTGGACAGGCTGCGTCAGCATCTCCTGGTGGTTCCTGCTAAAAATTCCAATTCCTCGGCTGTCCTGCCAGAACTCAGCATCGATGAAGCCGGGGTGGAGACTGGAGACCTGCATTTTAGCAAGTGCCCCTAGAGATTTGAATGTGCACCCAGGTTCAGGATCTTTCTACCAACCTAAGTGGGGGTGGGAAGGAAGGCAGAGGGGGCAATGTCATGCAAACAGCTGTAATCTGTCACCTGGGCTGGCCACAGCAGATGCCAGGCCTCAAGGGGCCTGGTTCTGGACTGTGCTCACTTCCTTATGCTCAGCAGTGTCCTGCCCTTTGTCCCAACAGGGAACAACCCAACTGGACATTCAGGGTAAAAAAAGACTGCTACTTAAGACACTTATCAGTTACATATATATATATATATGTATATATATATATGAAAAGAATGCTCGGAGCCTTCCTGCTGAGGAACACGAAGATTAAGGGATTTAGCAGAGGCTGTTGGTGACATCTACACACTGCCCAAGAATAAAAATCTCTTACTCATGACAGGAGCCAACAGGAGGGAGGGTCCGGGAGGTCCAACGTTACCCTCATAAGCTTGTTTGGGGATTTCAAAGTCGGTGTTGATGTGACCGTGACAAGAGCTGGCCTGGGCCAGGTCCTCCCAGGCCTCTCGCACTGTCTTCCTCCTCTGTGCTCCCTGCAGCTGCAGGAGATGTGACAGGGGCGAGAGCAGCTAAGACAGAGACTGGAGGTTGTTCAACCCACCCTGGCCTCTTTCCTCTTGGGCATGTCCCGGCCTCCCTGGCAGTTGGTGTGGCAGCAGCTGCAGGAGATGTGACAGGGGCGAGAGCAGCTAAGACAGAGACTGGAGGTTGTTCAACACACCCTGGCCTCTTTCCTCTTGGGCATGTCCCGGCCTCCCTGGCAGTTGGTGTGGCCGCAGCATGTGGGTGGAAACTGTGCAGGTCTGACCCCTGGGAAGCCACCCTGCAATCCTCCTNGCAGCATGTGGGTGGAAACTGTGCAGGTCTGACCCCTGGGAAGCCACCCTGCAATCCTCCTGGCCAGGCATCCACAGAGGATCCCAGGAGGACAGAGGCCCAGAGAGAGCCATAAACTGGAAGGAGCCTGGATCCCTGATGACTGCGTGGAGCAGAGTCCCCTCCCCACCACCTGCCTGCATCGGACTGTGACATGACTGAGAAATTGTCCTGTCTCATGTTAAGCCATTGACATTTGGGGGTTATTGATCAAAGCAGTGATCTCACCCCTGTGGACTAATGATCATAGCTACAGTTGATTGGGCTCTTACCATGAGCCAGATGTGGCCCTAAGCCTGCTGTGTATCAACACATTTAATTCTCACACAGAAAACAAAGCCCCAAGAGGGGGAGGGAGGGAAAGAATGTAAATGGCCAAAGGTCATTTGGCCAGAAACTGACAGTCCCAAGGCTGGAGCCAGGTGGGCTGTCCCCAGAACTCTCAATTTGGACTCCTCAGCTTTACCTATGGAGGAGAAAAGGGAGACTTGGAAAGATCAGAGGATCATGCCCGGGTTACCAGCTGGTGATTCTGGGGCCAGGGATTTGAACCCAGATGTGGGCCTGCACAGAGGGTCTTGGAGTGGGGGTAGCCAGCCTGGGTTGTCTTTAGAGAAGATCCCACTGCTGGCTGGGGTGGGGGGTCCCAGAGAGCCAGCCGCTTTCTACCACCAGCCGCTGTTCAGCAGCTGCCTGGCCCCACCCACAGCCTGAGTCCAGCTGGCCTTGACCCCACCTGCAAGAGGCCCATGATGAGCAGTCAGCCCGTGCCAGCCAGTCCCCAGCCAGCATCTTCCTGAGTTCTTGGGCCAGGCCAGGTGGGGTAAGGACTCACCTGTCCGTCTCAGCCTTCAAACTCCTGGGGACGCGGCGCCTTGTCCCAGTCAAGATTCTCTTTGCTGCACTTCTCAGACACCAGCTGGAGGCAACTTAAGTGAAGGGTGTTTGTTGGATAGAAACCCGGGGGGCCAGCCAGGCCTCTCCCTGCGTATTACCCGCCCACCTCTCTCCACGCTGGCAGGCTCCTTACCCCCCTACTGCCCACAGCCCTCCCCTCCTGGCTTGTGATGTATTTATGTGTGTGCTGTCCCCCCACCCTACTCAACCCCATGTGTGCTCTGCAAAGGCAGAAACTCTGTGCATCTCACACATTGATGCAGCCACAACCCCTTGTCCCACCACAGAGGAGAAGGTGCTTACCACCCACTGTCTGAAATAGCAAACGGGGAAAACCTCCACGATTTTCATCAGCCTTGTTACTTTCTCTTTATGCAGTTCAAGGGCCCAAGAGTGGGGCTCTGAGCCCACCACACACACTGAAAGCTCCGAGCCATGCCTGGCAGGATGGCCAAGTGGTTAGGGTGGATAGAGAGGCGGGGTCACAGGAGGAGGGAACACTCTGGGGCTGGCTGCCTCCTCCCCTCCCCAGGTTAGCCTGATGTTTAGCAGAGGCCCCCGTGGGGCTGTGTCTTGGGCCAGGGCCTGAGGCTACATCGATACCTGCTAAACCTGCCTGGCTTTGTTGCTGCCTCACCTACCCCTCAGCGCAGCTGTCGGGGCAGGGACGGAGATGCCAGTGAAGTTCAGGCAGCTGAAAAGCGGCTGGTCTGACCCTCCCGTGGCCCCTGCCCCCTCTGGTCCTGGCAACCAGCAGAGAGGAGGCTCAGTGGTCAGTGTCTGGACAAGGCAGGGTCTCCAGGATCCCCAAGGGGTGGGCAGATCACGGCAGCACAGGACAAACATCCCCAGAATCACGCTTCCCCATGGTCCAGCATCCCTGGTCACTGCCACTTACTCTGGGAGGCCATCGACTGCCCCTGCTGCAGCCCTGTCAGCCTTGTCCTGACTCCCCCTCTGCTCTCACCCTGGCCTGCAGCTGCAGGGCCCTCTACCCACAATGCCCCCCACCCACACAGGGGTCTCCTCCACCCATACTGGGGGGTCTCGGTTTCAACGTCAATCCACAGGGATGCCTTCCCTGTCCTCCATCTCGATTCTCGCTTTGTGACTCACCGTGGCCTTAGTTCCTCGTTTCCTCATGGAAAGGGTTCTGAATGGGGCTGTGATGGGCTGAATGGTGGTCCCCACAAAGGTGTGTCCATGTTCTAATGCCCAGAACCTATGAATGTGACCTTGTCTGGAAAAGGGTCTTTGCAGGCACAATTAAGTGAAGGATCTTGTGATGAAATGACCCTGGATTCTCTGAGTGGGCCCTAAATCCAATAGCTGAATGGTGGTCCCCACAAAGGTGTGTCCATGTCCTAATGCCCAGAACCTATGAATGTGACCTTGTCTGGAAAAGGGTCTTTGCAGGCACTATTAAGTGAAGGATCTTGTGATGAAATGACCCTGGATTCTCTGAGTGGGCCCTAAATCCAATGACTAGTGTCCTTATGAGAGAGAAGAGGGAGATTTGAGACACACACACACCAAGGAGAGAAGGCCACGTAAAGACAGAGGCAGAGACTGGAGTGATGCAGCCACATCCAAGGAGCCCCCAGAAGCTGGAAGAGCCAAGAAGGACCCTCCCCTAGAGCCTCTGGAGGGAGCTCAGTCCTGCCGACACCTTGATTTCAGGCATCAGGCCTCTAAAACTGTGAGAGAATAAACCTGTGTTGCTATGAGCCACCTAGTTTGTGGTCATTCGTTGCAGGAGACCCAGGTCGCTAACAGAGAGTTTTACCCACAGTTTTCAAAATTTTGGCCACAGTCCTTCCCTCCTTGCAGGGGCCTGAGCCTGGGCCAGGCCTGAGTTTGGGGAAGGAAGATCCGAGCTGATTGTGAGACCAGACTTTTTATATAAACCAGACCAGACATAGTCATCTCTGAAAGGAGACATACTGGATAAAGTAA
>NW_007737699.1:19623-21438 GCF_000696425.1 Galeopterus variegatus | reverse complement strand
GTCAATTAATCAGGGATTTTAGTTACATCTGCAAAACTTCTTCGCCTTTGCCCTATAACTCGACATTATCACTTCTATCATATTCTATTGGTTAGAAGTAGGTCATGGAATCTGCCCATGCCCAAGAATAGGGTCACTCACACAGGGTGTGACTCACAGAGGGGATGCAGGGGTGGGATTGTCTTGGGGTATGTCCACCACACAAAAGAGCTTATTTTTGCAAGCTTTGCAAAAACACATGAGCTTGTGAACACCGTGCTCAGCCTCTCCCAGGGCCTTGGAGGAAGCCTTGCAAGTGTGAGGATCTAAAATTTAAGTTGTATTAGCTTCATGAAAAATCCACATCTGATAAAGGGTAGTGGGGGTGCATCTGACAGGGCTGTCTGAAAGAAGGGGATGGAGAAAAGAAAGTCCTTTGCTGACAGGACCCCAGGAAACTGGTCCATTTAATAAGCTGGTTACTGTGGGTTGCCTCCCTGCTGGGCCCCCAAGGGGGCCACCGCCCTGACCTGCTGTTGCAGGACCCAGCACATGAAAGCACAGGATGTGATTACCACGTGCATGAGTGAATCCCCCGGTGCACCCCGGTGTTTGGGGTGGCCCCACTGCTGCAATTTATATTCGGTTTCTGGGTTTGGCTGGCCCTACACTGTGAGCGCTTCCCACCCAGGTGCCCAGCAGCCAGCTCAGGCTGGATGTGGACCAGATGCAGGGTGAATGCAGGAAAGATGGGGTTGCAGTGGAGGGGAGATAAAGATTTGCTGAGAGACCACATAAGACAGGTCCCCAAGCAGAGGTGCTCCCCCTCCAGGAGGTATCCCTGTGAGGTCTGTAGTCCCCTGGGGTATGATCCATCTCCCCTGCACTGGCCCCAGGTCCAAAGAGGTGCTCAGAGTCAAACAGCCGGCTTTTTGCATGCAATGGGTTCAACCTCTGTTGGTTAATTTAAACTGGTAAACTTTAATGCTGAAGACAAGAGTACAGTGCTGTGTCTGTTTTCAGCGTGGCATCTCCCCATGCAAGAGCCACACTTGAGGCTACACAGCTTGCCTGGGGAAAGATGAGCAGGGAGGCAGGACACCTGGGTCCCCAGCGCAATCCTGCACTTGCTGAGAGATCTCAGACAATCCCGCAGTTTCCTTACTGGCACAACAGAGGCTGTGAAATCAATGTGCAGACTCAGAGATCTTGGTTCCAGCAGTCTTGGGGGGAGTTCAATGGCGAATGCAGAACAAACTGGAGCTGCCATGTTGGGGGTGCAGGAAAGCCCCCACCAGGCTCCCTCCTATCCCTCCTCTGCTCAGCAGCTTGAAGACCAAGAGACTAAGATGATCTCTGAGGTCTCCTCTATTCTCGTTCTGTTCTACTTCCTAAAAGTGACCATGTGAAGGACAGTCAAAAAACGAGACAAACAGCAATAATGACAAAATCCAAAAAGCATTGTTTCTTCTGGATTTTTCCTTCTCTTAGCACTTTGGGGGAAGGTGGGCTATTGGCCAACAGTCTACCCAGGTCAGCACCCTGGGTCTGGGCACCTTGTTCAGGCCACACAAGAGCTTGCCAAACCCTCTGGTGGTTTTCATGGCAGCTGATCATTGCCCTCAGGCCCCTTCAAGCAGGGCCAGCTGGGGGGCTCTGGCCCTTCCAGGCTGTTTCAATAACAGTCACTTGCCACCTTTAGTCTTGTCTCTTTCTTTCTCGTGAAGATCTTGTTAAGATCTGATGGGGATTTTAAGGCAGAGCTGAGAGATTATGAATAAACATTTCAACTCTGTCTTCAGTTATGTAGCTTCTCCTGATTCCCTATGATTCTAG
>NW_007737699.1:14550-18854 GCF_000696425.1 Galeopterus variegatus | reverse complement strand
ATGCAAGATCTTGTTAAGATCTGATGGGGATTTTAAGGCAGAGCTGAGAGATTGTGAATAAACATTTCAACTCTGTCTTCAGTTATGTAGCTTCTCCTGATTCCCTATGATTCTAGGAAGAAATGTTAAAGGCAATATGTGGTAAGATGCAAGCCATGAAATGTGATCCCAAAGTCCCACTGATCCTAAACAGTTCCTAAACCCACTCCTCCACTGCAAACCCCTCCCACTCCCCCGCCTTCCCTTCCTCCCAGATCACTGCAACTCCCAGCAGGTGGCCTTTACCTCCACTCTCACTCTGCTGTGGTTTGAATGTGTCCCCCAAGTTCATGAGCTGGAAACTTAATCCCCAATGCAACAGTGTTGGGAGGTGAGACCTTTAAGTGGTGATTAGGCCATGAGGCTCTGCCCTCATAAGTGGATTAATGCTGTTATCACTGGAGTGAGTTCCTGATAAAAGGATAAGTTCAGGTCCCTTCTCCCATCTGTTCCACTTTATGCCATGGGATGACACAGCAAGAAGGCCCTTGCCAGATGCCAGCACCTTGATACTGGACTTCCCAGCCTCCAGAACTGTGAGAAATAAATTTCTTTATAAATCACCTAGTCTGTGGTATTCTGTTATAGCAACACAAAATGGACTAAGACACAATCCTTCTGGTCCACTCTCCACACTGCAGCCAAGAAGTGTAAGGGGCACATTTGGGTCTGCCAAGAGCCAGGTGCAAAGACAGAACTTGACACAGAAGAAGTTTACGGAGGGAGGAAGCAGGAGAAAGTGGCAGAACCTTCAGACCATAATGCAGGCTTTGACATGTGAGGGAGAGAAGGAAAGAAAAGGGGCCAGACAGAAAGTATCTCAAGTTGCAGCACAGTTCCAAGAAAGTGACTGGAGGAAAAAGTAGTTAAACTGGCTGAAATAATCAAGAAAACGGGGGAATATATATGCCCGCATATACAGAATAAAAAAATACAAATAGAGAAATATCNAGCAGAAAAGTTTCAAAAATCTTTAGAAAAAGCTAGTGTAACTCTGAACCCAAATTCAATACAGTACAAAAGTTTTGAAACTACCAACCAATATCTTAAGAATATGAATGCAAAAATTTTAAATAAAATATTACTAAACATTACAGACCATTTGATAGATTATAAAAAAGCATTTAACCTAACCTAACATGCTTTCATGATAAAAAAAAACAGTTAACAAATTAGGAATAGAAGAGAACTTCCTCAGCCTGATAAAAAGCATCTATGAAAAACTCACTTCTAACATCAGACTTAATGGAGAAAGCCTGAAGATCAGGAACAAGACAAGGATGTCCACTCTCACTCTTCCATTCAACATTGTACTGGAGGTTCTAGCCAGAGCAATTAGATAAGGAAAAGAAATAAAAGGCATCAAGATTTTTAAAAAAGCAAAACTCTCTCTACTCACAGATGACATGATCTTATATATAGAAAATCCTAAGAAATCTCCTAAAAAACTATTCAAACTAATGAATGTATTCATCAATGTAGCTGGAAACAAGATTAATATACAAAACTAATTGTATTTCTACAATTCTAGAAATTGTATTTCTAGCAATAAAAAATACAAAAATAACATTAAGAAACAACACCAGTACATGAGGTAGCACATTTGTTCATTAGCTTGATTCAGTGATTCCACAATATATGCATATTTCAAAACATCATGTCATACACATAAATATGTACAATTTTATATGTCAATTAAAAAAACAATGATAAGGAAAAAATTTCTGTTGTGAAAAAAAAACAAAAGAAAGAAAATGAAAACAACCCCATTTATAATAGCAGCAAAAAGAATAAAATACTTACGAATAAATTTAACAAAGAAATGCAAGAGGGCCAGCCCGGTGGCGCTCCTGCCGAGGGTTCGGATCCCACATACAGACCGGTTCCCGCTCACTGGNAGCAGAAAAGTTTCAAAAATCTTTAGAAAAAGCTAGTGTAACTCTGAACCCAAATTCAATAAAGATAGTACAAAAATTTTGAAACTACAGACCAATATCTTAAGAATATGAATGCAAAAATTTTAAATAAAATATTACTAAACATTACAGACCACTTGATAGATTATAAAAAGCATTTAAACTAACCTAATATGCTTTCATGATTAAAAAAAAAAAAAACAGTTAATAAATTAGGAATAGAAGAGAACTTCCTCAGCCTGATAAAAAGCACCTATGAAAAACTCACTTCTAACATCAGACTTAATGGAGAAAGCCTGAAGACAAGGATGTCCACTCTCACTCTTCCATTCAACATTGTACTGGAGGTTCTAGCCAGAGCAAGTAGAGGAGGAAAAGAAATAAAAGGCATCAAGATTTAAAGAAAGTAAAACTCTCTCTACTCACAGATGACATGATCTTATATATAGAAAATCTTAAGGAATCTCCTAAAAAACTGTTCAAACTAATAAATGTGTTCATCAATGTAGCTGGAAACAAGATTAATATACAAAGCTAATTGTATTTCTACAATTCTAGAAATTGTATTTCTAGCAATAAAAAATATAAAAATAACATTAAGAAACAACAGCAGTATGTGAGGCAGCACATCTGTTAATTAGCTTGATTTCAGTGATTCCACAATATATGCATTTTTCAAAACATCATGTCATACACATAAATATGTACAATTTTATATGTCAATTAAAAAACAATGATAAGGAAAAAATTTCTGTTGTGAAAAAAAAAAACAAAAGAAAGAAAATGAAAACAACCCCATTTATAATAGCAGCAAAAGGAATAAAATACTTAGGAATAAATTTAACAAAGAAATGCAAGACTTGTACACTAAAAAATACAAAACATTGTTGAAATGAAAGAAATTGAAGATCACAATAAATGGAAACATATTCCCCATTCATGCACCAGAAGACTTAGTGTTGTTAAGATGGCATTACCCCCCAAATTAATCCACAGATTCAAAGCAATCTCCATCAAAATCCAAGCTGCGTTTCTTGTTATTACAGAACTTGCCAAACTGACCCTAATATTCACATGGACCCAGAATAACTAAAACACATTTGAAAAAGGAAACGTTGNGCGACACTGAGGGTTGCGGTCCGTTGCTGGACACGAAAAAAGACAAAAAAAAAAAAAAAAAGAAAGAAATGCAAGACTTGTACACTAAAAAATACAAAACATTGTTGAAATGAAAGAAATTGAAGATCACAATAAATGGGAACAAATTCCCCATTCATGCACCAGAAGACTTAGTGTTGTTAAGATGGCATTACCCCCCAAATTGATCCACAGATTCAAAGCAATCTCCATCAAAATCCAAGCTGGGTTTCTTGTTGTTACAGAACTTGCCAAGCTGACCCTAATATTCACATGGACCCAGAATAACTAAAACACATTTGAAAAAGGAAACGTTGGAGGAGTCACACTTTCCAACTTCAAACTTGCTACAAATCTGCAGCATTCAAGACTGGCACAAGCATGAGGATAGACATAAATTAATGGAACAGAATAAAGAGTCAGAAACAGACCCTTTTTGACAAAGGTTCCAAGGCCATTTGTCAAGCAAATGACGTCTGTTGCCTATCGCCAGCAGTAGAAGTTGGATTCCTTCTGCACACCACATCTTGGTATCGGAGTCACCAAGAAAAGTGCAGCACAGTCAACACTGGAAGGAATGAGGCTTTATTCACATAAAGAAGGGACAGAGTACTATCTGTTCAAAAATAGGCATCAGTCTCCCATGGCCAGCAGAGCCTTCCCCCAGCAGCCAACACAGGGCAAATGGCCTGCAAGCACCCTTCTGTGACCCCATCCCCTCCCCACAGAGGACAGCTTTAACAGTGGGGTTGTCCAGGTGCCATATGACACACATGCTTAGGCAGAACGAAGGAGGACACCTTGACTCTGAAACAGGGAAAGGTATTCCCACACAAGGCCACAAGCCCAGCACAGACTGAGGACTCTGTATCTCCTGGGAAGGAAGAGCTCCAGGTCCAAGGCCATTTCTTGTGCTGGCTGAGCGGGGATCAAAAGACTGCATGCGTAAGACTGCCTTTCTCAACACAATCCAGTGAAGGAAAGAAGTCTTTTCAACAAATGATGCTAGAACAACTGGACATCTGCATGCAAGAGAATAAAGACGGGCAAAAATTAACTACAGAGGGATCCTAGACCTAAATGTAAGAGTTGAAATTATAAAATTCCTGTACGAAAATATAGGAATAAATCTTTATGACCTTGGGTTAGGCAAAGCCTTCTTAGAAACAATAGCAAAAGTGCAAGCTACACAAGAAAAAAAATAGATAAATT
>NW_007737699.1:11031-13945 GCF_000696425.1 Galeopterus variegatus | reverse complement strand
AAAGCCTTCTTAGAAACAATAGCAAAAGTGCAAGCTACACAAGAAAAAAAATAGATAAATTAAACTTCATCAAAATAAAAAACATTTGTGCTGTATGCTATGCCATTAAGAAAGTAAAAACACAGCCTAAAGAGTGGGAGAAAAACATTTAAATCATGCATCTGATAAGGGACTTGTTTCCAGGATATGTAAAGATCTCTACACCTCAAGAATAAAGACAAACAATCCAATCAGAAATGGGCAAGGTGTTTGAATGGACATGTCTCTGAAGAAGATGTACAAATGGCCAATGTGCATATGAAAGACACTTAACATCATGAGTCTCTAGAGAAATGCCAATCAGAACCACAATGAGATGCCGCTTCACACCAGTAGGATGGCTAAAATAAAGAAGACAGACTATAACAAGTGTTGGTGAGGATGCCAAGAGACTGGAACAGCATGCATTGCCAGAGGGAATGTAAAATGGCCAGCCACTTTTGAAACAGTGTGGCAGTTCCTCAAAATGCTAAACGCAGAGTTACCATATGACCTAGAAATTCCAATACCCAAGAAAAATGAAGACATGTCTACACAAAAACTTGTACATGAGTGTTCATAACAGCATTACTCATAATATCCAGAGAGTAGAAACAACCCAGATGTGTATCCACTAATTAAAATGGAATATGATCCAGCCATAAAAACGGTTGTTACAGCATGGGTGAAGCTCGAAATCATTATGCTAAGTGAAAGAAGTCAGCTACAAAAAATCACAAATTGTACAATTCAGCTTTGTCTGGAATAGGCAAATCTACGGAGCCAGACAGTAGATTAGTGGTTGCCTAAGGCAGAGGGTACGGGAGAACGCGGAATGCCTGCTTTGAGGTGATGAAAATATTCTAAAATTAGATTGTAGTTACTTTCTACAACTCTGTAAAAAATATACTTTAAATGGGTGAATTTGGGGCTGGCCGGTTAGCTCAGTCAGTTAGATTGCAGTGTTATAACACCAAGGTCAAGGGTTTGGCTTCCCGTACCAGCCAGCCACAAAAAAATAAAAGGGGGTGAATTTTATGGTATTTGAATGATCTCTCAGTAAAGATATAAAAAGATAAGGGAAAAGAAAACAAGGAAGTTTGGGGGGTCTTTTGGATTTTGGTTTTCGGTTTTTGGTTTTGTTTATTTTGGTTTTTGGTTTTTGGTTTTGTTTATTGTTTTTTAAGTTTGGAGTAGGTAAGTCCTTTCTATATATTAAAAAAAATCCATGAGATAAAGATTGATGGATTTGACTGTACAAAAATTGGAATCTTTTAATGGCAAACAACTCCACAATGTCAAAAGAAAATAACTATATAAAATATAAGCCACTCATGCCACAGATGAAGGGCTAATTTCCTCAGTGAGTAAGAGCTTTTATGAATCAATAAGAAAAAGTTACAAGTCAGTCTGGGAAAGGTAATGCTGCAATAACAAAACAACTCGCAAATTGCATTGGCTTAAAACCACAACGGTTTCTTTCATGCTCAGGCTGCATGTCCATCTCGGGTCTGCAGATGTTCTCTGCCCATCAGTTACACGGGGACCCTCTCAAATGTTGCAGTCTGCCATGCCAGGCAGAAAAGAGAGTGCTGGGAGGTCTCAAATTGCCAATGAAATGTTCAACCTGGTAGGGACACATGAACCATGCCATCTTCAGCATCTCCCTACATCAGTCTGCATCCCTAGACAGCACAGTTCAACTGCAAACTTTTGAATTGTGTATAAACGAAAACACCAGGGTACTTCAAAAGGTTCACGGAAATATTCGTATTATCTTTTATTTCTATTTCTCCATGAACGTTTTGAAGTATCCTAGTATACCAGATTGTTTTTTTTCTGTTGTTTGGGTTTTTTTGACCTAACACCCTGTTCCCACGTTCGAGTTGCTGCCGTGTCAGTAGTTCACTGATTATCCTTGCAACAGAGCATTCCCCACCACACAGACCACGATTTCTGTACCCATTCTTCTGTCAATGCCTCCTCCCCTCTGGGAGTTCCCGAGGTTTTGCTATCGCAAACAGCTGTAATGAACAGCCTTCCCGTGGCAACGTGTCCCAGCGGATCTCTGGGTCATAAGCCATGTGACTATTTATGGCCAGATGACACCAGTTTGTCTTCCGAAGTCTTATTTCAACTTATGCTGACCAACCCCACTCCAATTCCTCCCTCCTGCCCTCACTTAGAAGCTTCCAGGTGTTTCACATTGATATTGTCAAGCATTGATATCGGCAGACTTGATAACTTTTTAACCATCTTTTTCGTGCAAAATGGAATTCACTTGTAGTTTGAACTGGTCTCTCCTAATGAGTAGTGAGCATTTTTGCACCTGCTGATTGAACGTCTGTGTTTCCTCCTCTCTGGAGCAAACAATGACCTTCTTTCGTCCCTCTTTTCTATGAAATATTGTTTCATATCTTTTGCACTTTGAGCATGGGCACTACCTATTCCAAAACAAATTTAAAATATTGAAAGTGTTAAGGAGTTAACTGGGCTTAAGAGTCAGCCTTGGGGTGGAACGGTCGGGTGTGGAAGGTGGGTGTGGGGCAAGGAGCTTCTACACCAGGGGCACTGCGGGAGCTCTAGTCTCCACCGGATGAGCGCTGGCCTTTGTTATGCTCCTTTTTTTTTTTTTGTTCTTAAACTTCTGAATATAACTTTGAGCTGACTGATGGCTTCAGAATTTTGGCTGCTTTTTCTTTTCCTTTTTTTTTTTTTTTTTCTTTTTTGGCATTATCCCTGGATCTCTTCGAAATCATTAATGACAGTAAAACGACAGTAACAACCATGTCATAATCATGATCGTCATCCTCCAATACATATGGAGCACGTACTCTGTGTAAGGCCCCGCTTCAGAAGCCGCACTTACACTTTTCGAAACTTTTTTTTTTTTTTT
>NW_007737699.1:7439-10234 GCF_000696425.1 Galeopterus variegatus | reverse complement strand
CAACCCTCGGTGTTGCTCCCACACCTCGCTCAGCCAGTGAGCGGGAACCGGTCTGCATGTGGGATCCGAACCCTCGGCGGGAGCACCACCACGCTCCCAAGCGGCGCACTGTAGCAATGTGCCACTGGGCCGGCCCAAAACTTTTTCCTTCTTTTTCTGATCCGACCCTGGGCGCCTCACCCACCCCCCAACACATTAGCCAGTGCAGGAACAGAACAGCAGTTCAAAGACGAGCCTGGGGCTTAGAGCCCAAGAGGCAGAGCCATGGGACCGTGTCCGTGTCCGTGGGCTCAGAGAATTTCAGAGACTCTGCAGAGAAATTTAGATTCCCCCAGGCCAGCAGCCTCCAGGCACCCAGCGGTGTGTTGAAAGCTGAGACTTCACGTTCCTAAACAGTCAGCCCCTCTGTTTGTAGGCTCCCTTGCCCCAGGCTCGACTTTTGGAAGTTCTGGACAGCTGTCATTCCAGCTTCAAAATAGCTGTTCTCAGATGCCATACAACTAACTGAGTGTAAACAACTTTGTGACTCTAGCCAGGGTGTCCCAGTTACCACAAGAGGTTGCTAGGATATTATCTCTGCTGAGAAGTTTATCCGCCAAGTTTGAGGACCAAAGGCATGGTTTCACAGCCGGGAAAGTGGACAGATCTGCAAAGAATGCCCCGTCCTTCCAGCCAGGCCCCTCCCCGGGGTTCCCGGGCCCTTCTGGTGCCCACAAGATGAGGCAGGGCTTGGCTTCCCTGACAACCAGGGTCAGGCCAGCTGTGGGCTCCCAGGGGACAGGCCCCAAGCCATCCTTGTACTGCTCCTTCCCCCCACCAAGAAGGGGTCACTCAGTCCCGGAAGAGACCACGGAATGGCCGCAGCCAGGGGCTGGGCGGACTCCAAGGCTCGTTAGCACAGCCATCTCTGGTGTATTTCCGGCCACAGTGCAGAAACGGGGACTTGCTGCTTCTTCTGTTTAAGAAGAACGCCCCCACCAGCATTCTTCCCCTTGAGATAGGGAGGTAAAGATGAACGTGAGCTGGGGATCCAGGGCGCCTGGTGGTGGGGGCAGGGTGCCCAACAGACCGTCACTGCTCTGCACTGGGCCTGACCCCAAAGCCACCAGGGCAAGCCTCCCCCGCTGCCACATTCCCTCAGGGCCTTTGCACGTGCTGTGCCCTTGGCCTGGACTGCTCTCAGCCCACCCTGTCCACAGGGCAGATCCAGCTCCTTGTTTAAGAGTCTATTCAAGATAGGGGGAGGCTGCCCTCAGTTACCCATGACAGCAGGGACCACATTAGGCTACAACTGTCCCTGTGCTTGGCTCTGTCCTCAGTGATGTGAGCCCTTCCTGCTCCTTTCAATTCCTGCTTTCCTTGGGGTCCCTGAAGCACAGCCCTGTGCCCACTGCAAATCTTTGTAAAGATGGAAGAAGATAGGGACCAGAGGGGCCAGAGTGCCCAGGGCCTCACAAACCCCAAGACCAACCCCACTGAGGCCAGCCAGGGTCCCCCAGGGTAAGGAATGTCCCCCTTGGCATTACTGACACTTGGGGCTGGAAACTTCTTTATTATGGGGGGCTGTCCTGGCCTCTACCCATGATACAAATTGTGTCCCCTAAGTTTTATGTATTAGTAGCTTGATTCGCACTGTGAGTGTTGAGAGGGTGGGAAATCCTATTATGGGAACTGAAAGGTGGAGTCTTGAAGAGGTGATTACATTCTGAGGACCATGCCATGGTGAATGGATTNTGAAAGGTGGAGTCTTGAAGAGGTGATTACATTCTGAGGACCATGCCATGGTGAATGGATTAATAATGGTGGTCATGGGTCTGAGGGCTTTAAAAGAAAAGCGCAGGAGGAGCTATCTCTCTCTGCTCCACTATTTTCTGCCATGTGAGACCCCTGGGTCACTGTCACCACCACCAAGGCCTTCCTTCACCAGATGTGTTCCCTGGACTTTGGGCTTCCAGGTCTCAGAAACCATAAGCAATAAATTTGATTCTCTTACAAAGTACCTAGTTCCATGTATTCTGTTATAAGCAACACAAAAGGTCTAATACAACCCACTAGACACCAATAGCATCTCCCCCACTCAGTTGTGACAACCAAAACCGTCTGTAGACATAGCCCAATGACCCCTGGGGCAACCCTTCCCCCATTAAGAACCACAGCTCCAAGCAGCCCACTGTCCCTTGGGAGGCTCAGTCACCCCAGCCAGCCCGAGGGAGGCGGGAGAGAACTGGGGTCCTCGCATGATGTCAAGCTCTGCCTCCCAATCTCCATGGCTGGGCTGCCCCTCTCCATCCCACTCGACGAGGGAGGGGAGGCAGTGCAGGTTTCAAGGGGTGGGCAGGGCAGGGCAGGGTCCTGTGCACCATGTCTGTGTGGAGCAGGGCTGGAAATAAAAGACCTTTACCGCAGAGAGCTGCAAAGGACTCAGACGGAAGAGGGCTGACACATCCAATGAAGCCACGGCAGGTATCGCGCTCCCCAGGACCCCCATGTGGGCAGAACCAGAGCGTGGTGGAAAAACAGCGATGTTCTCACAGACCCAAACCCACACAGGTGGCGACCCCTGAAAAACCAGCAGAGCAAACGTCGGGGGCAACCCGGGAGCCGGGCACCACAGGCTAGCACTCAGGCTGCGTGACACCGGAGGCCACAGCTGGGCCCTGCTGTGATTCGGTTGATCTCCAAGGGAAAGTGTTTGGTGCTGCAAAGGTGTGAACGAGCCCATTCCTCCCATCTGCACCCACACGCCCACGCCCCGGGGCTGTCAGCACCCTGGCTTCCAGCAGCTCTCCCCGCCT
>NW_007737699.1:4533-7040 GCF_000696425.1 Galeopterus variegatus | reverse complement strand
CCCTGGCTTCCAGCAGCTCTCCCCGCCTCCCTCCCACCCCCTCCAATGCATGCCCCACCCAGAAAGCAAACCTGGCCGCGCCTTGGTGTGACAGCCTGGTGGCCCACTTCCTGTCCTCCTGCGCAGACTTCAGACCTCAACACAAGTGGGGCCTGCCCTCCCAGCAAAGACAAATTTGTTCCCACGTGGTGCACCCTCAAGGCACCAGGGACCTCTCCACACTGGACATAAACTCCACGCGGGCAGGACTGGGTGGGCTTTTGCTGCATTTCTGGATCCTAACAGGAGCCTTGTGGCCAGTGGACTCACTAATGATTTGGTGGGTAAATGAATGAGAGGCAGGCAGGGACAGGGGCTGTCTCCTCACTGCAGAGGACAGCATTCCAGACTGTGGCCGGCCATGGAGGGCTGACCAGCCCCAGCCCCTGGTGCCTCAAGCCGCTTCTACTCCAGAGAGTGAAGTGAGACCTCCACAGGCCAGCCTTGGTCCAGAGGGACCCGTCAGCCAGCTGGGGAGGATCCAGAGGTCACAGTGAGGTGCAGAGTGGAGCCCGGCCCTGGGGCTAGATAGGACCTACCCCAGAGATGGGAAGGCCACTACTGGCTGCCAAGGCCACCACCATGAGTTCAGTCACTGCTAAGACCTGCTGGACAGTGGGTAAAGCTGCTCTGGCCAGCGGGAAGCACAGTGCACAGAGGGTCCTGCCAAAGGGGAGCTCTGCACATGGAATTCCTGCGAGCCTGGGGCCGAGGCACCGAGTGGCCCGGGTGGAAACAGGAAGTGGGAGTGGACGTCCCCACCGCACAGGGAAGGGCTGAGGACAGACAGCCTGCCTGCCTGGAGTCCCCTCCTCCATGGGGGAGCAGACCCACGCCCATTTCCCACGCAGCCTCAGCTGCAGTGGGGACACTGCATCCCAGGAAGGGGCTGCTACAGGGACCTGCCAGGCAAGCCCAGAAGCTGCACTGTGGTCTCTGGAGGACAGGTCGTGAGAACGGCAGTGGAAGACGCCCCACCGAGAGGCTCAACGGAACCTCGGCCACCACGCCACCCCGCCGGGTGCTGGCCCCACACAGCCCCTCTGCAGGGCTTGGTCTTGGGATCCTGGGAAGCCCCTCCTGGTTTCACTCCTTGGGGTTTGTCATTAAAAAAACTTGAGAAACTTGTCCACCATTGGGATGGGGGCAGCATCATTTGAAGGTAGGAACCAGGTGAGAGGCCTTCTGGATTCTTCCAGTGTCAGCAAAGGGTGAGCAATGGCGTAGAAACGTGGCATTCTTTTTGCATGACTGGGTAGAAGATTAAAATCCATCCCGGTAGGAAGGAATCTCATCGTGCCCTGTGGCGCAGATTCTCGGTAACTGTCACTTTGAACTGTTTCAACCCCGAGCCTCCTGATGAGCAAACATTTCCCCGGAAACACTGACTCCCCATCGATAAGGCCACGGGCACCTCTCGTGAAGGCAGGGTCCCTCCTTTCCATACACCCTGGAATCGTGCCTGCTCTGGGGCCTGAGGTATGCGACGGGCAGGAGGGTCACATGCCCGAGCCACGGTGGTGCCTGATGTTAACATCTGGGGGGTGTGGAAAGGGCCGGCAGGAGAGTGAGGCCCACAGACCCAGCTAAGCTGGACCGGGTTCAGGGAAAGGCTCCCAGCCCAGGTAGGGGGAGAGGCTGGAACACTACGGGAAACTGAGGCAGAAGCCCAGTGATCAGAATGAGAACGCACAGGGGGAGCTCATGAAAGGCAGCTGTTCTCTCAGGAGGCCAAGCTTCTCGCTGAATTAACCTGTGGCTCACCAGCCACCCCTGCGCCATGCTGGTGCAGGGGCTCTAAGGTCTGGCTTCCTCTGCTCAGAGGGCACTGGGGCTGGAAAAGACCCCTCCCCATCGATCTGCTTATCCATCCATGCATTATGCTCTCAGGATCCCCCACTTGCTCGCTGTGAGGCTTCCTGCTCTTGGGACAGACAGCAGGACTCCCTGGAATGAGACGGCAGCCCCCTTGGAGAAGGCTTCCTCAGCGCCCACCACATTTCTCCTGCACCGCCCCTTCCTGCGACCAGCTCCTGCCCAGGACCACGGCTGGCTCCACTGTGTTCACCTGCTTCCAGGCTTCTGTCTCTTGTTCGAAGCCGGGTGACAAACTAAACCTCAACTAACCACTACTCAGACAGCTGAGGCTCTCAGCGGTGCTGGGTTATGGCCCTCCAGAGCTCAGGGTGTGAAGCAAATCTCAGCAAGGCACATTGCAAGAAGACAATCCCAGACCAGAGTCCATGGAGTCCTGGGGCCAGGGCGCATGCATGGAATCTGCTGTTCGTCTGAGTCCGTTCCCTGGAACATTGGTCCTTTTGGCCTTGAGGAGGTTCAATCAGGAAAGACTCATTTCACAGCGGACACTGAGTAGGGACAGCAGAGATTACAGCTGCCAGCAACTACTTACTGGAAGGAAGGAAGGAAGGAAGGAAGGAAGGAAGGAAGGAAGGAAGGAAGGAAGGAAG
>NW_007737699.1:2234-3968 GCF_000696425.1 Galeopterus variegatus | reverse complement strand
AGGAAGGAAGGAAGGAAGGAAGGAAGGAAGGAAGGAAGGAAGGAAGGAAGGAAGGAAGGAAGGAAGGAAGGAAATGTGAATGGATGGTGGATGGGTGGATGGATGGATGGACGGATGGACGGATGCATATGTGAATCCCCAGTGAGCCTGGCTCTGCAGGTCTGCAGAGGTCCCTGGGCATCCATACTTTTGTAAACTCTCCAAGTCCATGCCTGTGAGGAAATAAAGAGGAGGGGGTTCCCCCAGCCCTGCCCCTCACCTGGGATCCAAGTCCTGGGTTTTTCCTGTAGATCTGAGCACTCCCCATCCCCCAGGGCCTGACACCAGCGGGGGTGCAGGCACAAGCTCATGCCTTCACCAAGGGGACCCTGAGTCACCAGGGTGTGTACAGAGAACAAAGACCAGGCCTGGGAGGGGCCACGACAGAGCCACTCAAACTTCCAGGAGCTTTCGGATGGAGGGACGCCTCCAACATCTGCGGTGCTGACTCACGGCGGGGGGGTGGGGGGCGTCTCTGCCCAGCCTCTCCAGGGGCTGGGCTCCCATCCCTAGAAGTGCTCAGATGATGATGGCAACCCACCCAGAAGGGGGGATCCAGGAGAGTTTAACAAAGGGGGCTATTTTAGAATGCGTGAACAGAGAAAAGGGAAACCAACGGAGGGGGAGGGAAAAAACTAGGGCCCCTGGGCTGACAGCAGTGGGTGGGGAGACGTCACATCCCCGGATCTGAAGGGGCCAGAACGGGCTGAAGCTGGGCTGTAGAAGAGACACCCCCCCAAGGAAGCCTCCCCCTCTGGTGGAGGAACAAGGAGCAGGGACAGATTCCTCAGCCTCTCTCTTCCTGCCCAGATGCTCCTGTCACCCAAACCATAGCAGAAGCCACAGGACAGGGAGGACAAGGGGCCTCCTGCAGCCAGGGCAGGTCAGCGCCTGGGCACAGGGCTGGGAGGGGACGGGAGTGCCTCTTCAGGATACCGGTGGTGGTGGGGAGTGTTGCTCTCCATGACCTGTCAAGTCCGCTTGTGGGCAGAATTTGGGGCAAGCTAAGTCCTGGCCTCCAGTGGCTTCAAGATGGGGAGCTGCCTGCACGTTTGCAGGAGCTCACAAATGCAGCCACTTCATAGGTGAGCACGTGTGTGGAACTGCCCATCGAGCTTCTCAGTCAGATTGGACTTGTTAAGTGACAGTCGCCCCTAGTGCATAGGGCAGGTCTTTGGATGACAAACCCAGGCAGGAGTAATGAGACGGTGTGGACCAGCATTCAGGAGGATGAATGGATTTCCCTTCCAAGTGCAGGGCCAGGCAAGCCCTGCCTCCCAGGTGACAGGGCTCCACCTCTGGGTGCTACAGAGGGTAGCCACCCACGGTGGTCCCTGGGAGAGCCGGACAGAGGTAGGGATGCTGGCTTCTCAGCCCCCAGTTCAGCCCTGGGAGGCAGGGACCCCAAGAGTGGCCGAGGAGCCTTGCCAGACACTTTGGAAGGACGTGAGAACCAGATGGGGCTGACCGAGCTCCACAGGTTACCAGGAGAGCTGTTTGCTCCTGCAGGAAGGTGCATCCCAGGGAATGAAGTGCCAGGCCGGCGCGTGCACACGTGTAGCCCATGCGGATGTGACCACTCTGGCCAGTGCCCACCTAGACACAGAAACAGCAGCTTCCTTTGTAGTTTTGAGTCATTGTTTAACCATCTTGCCCATCTTAACTGGGAGCATAGAATCTTCCTCTTGAGGCCTC
>NW_007737699.1:0-1570 GCF_000696425.1 Galeopterus variegatus | reverse complement strand
GGTGAGCCTGGGGGTGGGCTCCCTTGAGTGCTGTGGGTCCTTAGGGCCCTCTTTTGTCTATGAACCTCAGTTGCAACCATCCCAACCCATCAGAGAGTCTCCCATGTGGTCAGCGCTCCTATTCCCCTGCCCCCAGGAGGCTCTTTGCTCCTCCCCAGCAAGCAGCTCATCAGGGGTATTGGAGGGAAAGAGACAGTCCAGCCACAAGAGGTTCTGCTATCCATTCCCTCCCGAGCCTGCTCATCTAACCTCTCCCTACACGGCCACTCTCTTTAAACATATTGTCAGAAAAGCAGATTGCACCTTCCAGCCTTCACAGCAATAAAAAGGTGACATTTCTCCTGTCTGACACCCCACCAGGTGGAGCAGATTCTATCACTGACCATAGTTGCTTGAGCCCTGAGTCCTGAGAGTGGGGCCTTGAGTGTGAGGGGAAGAGGGGGGACGGGGGAGGGAGAGAGGAGGAGGAACAGGCTCCCCTTTCCTCCACTCGGGACCAGACTACTGGGAAAATTCTGGCAGAAGAAATGGGACTTTGCCCATCCCCCTCTTCCCTTTGGCAGCTTTGTTTGTCCCCACGCCCCCTTACCCCAAGCTCCCTGGGGCAGCACCCACCTTCACAGTGCCCTGGGGTCCCAGGCACATCCCCAACAGGTCCTGTCCTCTCAGTGCAACTCATCCCCTTTTGGGTGTTAGCAGGACACGTTGAACAAACTAATTCACACTAAAGTGAGAGTGGCTGGTAGATGGCTACCCCTCTAAGAGCTATAAGCATTTTCTAAAAAGGTGGTTCCAGAGCCTAATTATTCACTAACCAGTGAGCTTCACACCTGTGCCAAATCAAAAGACACCTGGGTGGTGTGTAGGGGGTTCCTGGAGCAGGGCACGGAGCAGGCACGCTAGAGCCAGCCCTCAACACCGCTCCCGCTCTTCCTAGGCTTCTTCCTCCTCTAGCTCTCTGAACTAAATGTGTCTGTCCTGGTCCCCTTTGAGGATAGGGGGCCCAGGTGGGAGCCGTGGGAAGGTGGCCCTGGACTGAGGCCCCACGGGACTGAACTCTGGGAAAGTCAAGTGCAATCCTGGAGACCCTACCAGAATTGCCCGCTGTGGACCCTGAACTTCCCAGCACCTTCCTGAGATCGTCGCTGCCCCCAGAGGACCCTCTGGCTTCACTGAAGTGAACTTGGCCAGAGTTGAGTCACCAAAGGCCAGCATCTGGTGACCAATTTGTATGTGTAATGCCCCACTGCATTAGTCGGCTTCTGTTGCTTATAATGTAACACCTGGAACTGGATAATTTGTAAGAGGCTGGGAAGTCCACAGTCCAGGGAACACATCTGGTGAGGGTCTTTGGTGGTGGCTTTNACACTTGGGGCTGGAAACTTCTTTATTATGGGGGGCTGTCCTGGCCTCTACCCATGATACAGATTGTGTCCCCTAAGTTTTATGTATTAGTAGCTTGATTCGCACTGTGAGTGTTGAGAGGATGGGAAATCCTATTATGGGAATTGAAAGGTGGAGTCTTGAAGAGGTGATTACATTCTGAGGACCATGCCATGGTGAATGGATT
>NW_007737698.1:34329-50639 GCF_000696425.1 Galeopterus variegatus | reverse complement strand
AAAGAAGGAATAAGATTTAACCAGACCCTAATTCTCCCTGTGTTCTGTAACGTACCTAAGCGATATTTAACCCCCGCCTTGACTAACCTAGTCCTTTAAATTACTTAAGAAATTAACACCACCTCAAAATGTATAAAATACTGTAATAATGAACTAGGGAAGTACTACCACCTGGTACTGGTGACTATTAACTGGGTTGTTTGGTTTTTATTTTCCCCTGCTCACATATCTATGTTACTGAATAAAGAAGTAAAGAAAACAAAAACTTAAAAGGGACATAAGATAAAGCAACAATTGAGGGGACCATTAGATGAAAAAGTGATTTGTAGAGGGTACCTTGCAGTCAGCACTATGAAAAGGTATTGGGAAAGAGGTCAAAGATGGAGACAGAAACCATCAAGCAAGCATCACTTCACAGCACCTACTCATAGAGAACCAGAAAAGATGAGCAAGCCTGAGAGGGTCTGGAACAGAAACCATAGTCTGGAATAGTTAGTGTGCTGGCTAAGTGGGAAGGAAAAACGGAATGATGATTTCAGACCAGAGGTCAAACACTTCACCAGAAAACAAGCTATAAAAGATCAAAGGAAGGCTAGGGAGGAGAGATTAGGATGGGGAATTTATAAAAAGGTAGGATTGTGACTCCATGATAAGAAAGGATATTTAATACGGAAGAGACACTATTGACGATAAAATTCAAAAAACGTGTATACTCTAATTCCTGGATGCTTGCTTCTCATGTCTAAGTGTATTTTCAACCAGGAAAACTGCCCCTCAAGATTCCAGGCTAAGAATTGATAACCCAGCTGCTCTTCATTTATTAACAAACAAACAAACAAACAAATAAATAAATAAATAAATTCAAGATTCCAGGCTAAGAATTGATAACCCAGCTGCTCTTCATTTATTAACAAACAAACAAATAAATAAATAAATAAATAAATAAACAAACAAACAAACAAACAAACAATAATAATAGTAACAGAAGGAGAGAAAAGTGAGAAAAATTAGAGCGACAGAAAATTGTACCTAGATGAAATTGGTATCAGTTGAAAAACCAAATGTCTAATCCAGTCATGATTATTCCCAACAACTGAATGAGTAAATGATGTTGTCTATAACAAACATAACTCAAGAAACAGAGGCTTAAAAAAGAATTAAAAATATATCATTACCAGTGCAACCTCAAACTCAATCATTATAGCCTAGATAGAGACTACATTTGCAGCTTCCAAGTCCCCCAATATGAAGCACTATAATGTTTCAAGAAAAATAAATAAATTTGAAGCCAGAAAGTTCTGAGTTCCAATCTTAACTTGGTTACAAATTAGCATATGCAGGCTTAGAAAAGTAGCACTGCTAGCCTGAGACTCGTTTTCCTCAATAACAAGACAACATGAACTTGTGAAATTGCCTCCTTCCAGGCTTGTTTTCATAATGCAAGGAGATCATGTTTTTAAAAGTGTCATCCTGTAGCGGGGGCTCAATTAACAGTGTTCATTCCCCAGACTTCTAAGTCTTGTCCCAAGGCACAATATGTGAGCTACAAATCAAAATATGCTAACTGACTTTTAAGCAACAATAAAAACATTAGCAAACTTTTTACCACACAGTGGATGATGTTCTTGCAAAGCAGATCCCCAGGAAAGCTCCTCACAAACCCTCCCCAACTGCACGTTGTTGACAACTATCACAGCTGGAGACCCTCTTCTGGAATGACTGTAGGAGCTGGGGTTACATTCCTTTGATTATCTCTAAAGGTGGAAAAATGTCATTTTTCTGAGGGTGGACTGACTTCTGGAAAAAGGCATCATCATTTGGATTCAAGTCTGGCAATAAGATCTAGCTAAAGTGTGACCACAAAGCAGTGAGACTAATTTTCTCCAGTGACTAAGAGATTTTTTTTAAAAATTCTGGATCTTATCCAAATAAAGCACCAATTCATGAAGATAAGGTATAAAAACATTTATTGCACAACTGAATGTAGGGGCAAAAATAATTGCATGTGCATTGTTAAAGAAAAAGATATTTAATGATACTTGTTAAAGTATAGTAAAGACAGACTTTATTCAGGACCATCACCATAGGTACAGGGACCACAGCAATGGGATTTTGCAGTGGAGAGAAACTGGGCTAAGTCCAAATACAGCATGGTCAAGTGGGAATTTATAGTCAAGGAGTGGGGGTGGGGGGTCAGTGAATTAAAAATTACTAAGAGAAAACATCAGGGGTAAGGGGGATTCCAACCTCACAGGATTCTTGGTGAGAAAAGGCCAGGGTGACCAGACATCACCTGGGGGATGGTGGAGGATGAGGAACCTCATCAGATATTGGGGGGCAGGGGGAGGGGAAGGTGGTCTTATTAAACTGATTTAGCAGGGTTCTTTGCTAAAACTGGATTTTACAAAGATGAGACTAGAAAAAGGCTCAGGAGCCTGACTAAAGTTTGGTACGGGGGATGAAAAACTCATGTTATGACTCCACCATTAAAGATTATGAAGCTTTCAAAAAGAATGAATCAGAAAAGTCTTTCTCAAAGTGTGTACCTGGAACAGCAGTGTCAACATCACCAGAGAACATGTTAGAAACGCAAATGTTTGGGTCCCACTCCAGATCTATTGAATCAGAAACTCTGGGGGATGAGGTCCAACAAACAGTAGTTTAACAAGTCCTCCAGGTCATTCTGATGCATGCTAGAGCTTGAGAACCACTGAGTTAGAGAGATGCCCTCCATTTACCTAGAATAAGACTGTTCAAGATACATTAAGAAAGAAAAGCAGGTCGCAAACCAATAAGGAACATATATAGTTGAGCTAGATTTCGTGTGCAGAATACAGGATGCAATAGAGTATTTCCCAGGCTCCTAAAATGAATACAGCTGATGACTGCTGGAGTGAGGACAGACGGAGAAGAGGTGATAGAGTGATAGGAGGAGTGAGAGAGAAGAGAGACCCTGTATATAGTGTATACTGGGTTAAGTTTACTAACTGTTTCTGACATACTCTGGCTTTTAAAGCCAATGTCATGTTCTTTTTTTAATCCCTCACTCTTCCGTGAATGTTTCCTTTTTTCCGGGATGCCTTGTGTTGAGATCTAAAAAGGACTGCAAACGTGTACATAAGAAATGGACAAGATATAGGCATACTTAATATGTGTCAGAATTCTCCAAAGACCATGCAAATGTCTGCTGGCTAAATGGCTGTCATTCAAGATTAGGGACAACATATGTCAATTTCTACATTTCCAACCAAAGGAAGGCTGTAGATTGACAGCAGTTTGCCAGGAGGACCTGAGCATAAAGGCAGTTTTTTTCCTTCTATGGATAAAATATGAAGAAATAAACTGTCCTTTTTAATGGGGTTATATCTGACATATACATAGAGTCTTAACCAGTCTAATTTGGGGTGGGTATCATTTTCAGAGCTCTGACATTTTTCTAAATATCTGGGAAATTTAGGGGGTTCCTGAATAAACTCTGGGTAAAGAAAATCCCTTTGATTCTCAGTGTACTCCATGGGTTCATCCAACCTGCCAGGGCATTGTGGCACTCTGAGAATGCCCCAAGCCTCTGCCTGCCCAGCAAGCTCTCCCATACTGGGCGCACCATGTTTGTCCAGCCTACAAAGACCTGAGTACTGCTGCATAGGAACTGAGCAGTCTCCCTTACAGGAACCAAAACAAGGTGGCAAAGGCAAGTCATCCCCAAAACAGATTCAACTGGTAGGAAAAGGAGAAGATTGTCAGAAGCACAGAAAAGCAAGAGGAAAAAGTAGCAAGGTCAAGTGGATGTCTGTGTGGGGTGTCCTGGGACAGACTGGGCATGTTCTGGGTTACGAAGTGGAGCAAGGCGATGAGGGGTGCTGCCACTTTCAACACACCCCCTTACCTCCTCAGTGTTTGGCAAGGCATTTCCTCCCTGGCTCCTGCCTGGGCCCATGCTCTCTGCGAGATCCGCTTTAGATAAGCAGAATAAGCAAATGGCCCCTTTCTTACTGAATTCAAAAATGTACACAGTTCTTTTAACACCTCATGTATGTCTTTTAATCAAATGTCAAAGTGGTCTGTGGTCCTTCTGGCCTTCCAGCCACTCCCTCAGCACCTAACATAGCAGGTCAACTTATGCAGTTGTTCTCAGCCTGGAGGTACATTCAGAGAACCTAGGGAACTTTTCAAATACCAATGCCAAAATTACATCAAAGTTGTTGGGAGGCTGAAAATGGGGGTTGGGGGGTAGGGAGGAGAATGAAAATTTGTAATTTTTGAAGTTTCTGGAAGATTCTGATATAAACGCGGGATAGACATCCACTGAACTAGCTGTGATTTAAGTTGCTAGAGGGAAGATTAGAGCTTCCAGTATGTGGTTGAATGAGCTGAACTTCAAGGTCCTTTCCAAACAGAAGGGTCAGTGATTTTCAGAAAGCAGTCTGCTACAGAAATGATTTTTCATGAATAACAGTGGGGAAAAAAAATATTCAAGGTTAAAGAAAGACTTTTGCAAAATGAATTGGAAAATTGAGCTCACTAGGCAATACCAACCAAATACAAACATAAATATATATTTTGTAGTTATGTCAATAATCTAGATATTTTAGCAAATTTTAATTTGTTGCTTTTCTTACATACACTTGGTTTTTATTGGTATCAAAGATCCAAAAAAATCAGCTGTACTATTTGACACACAGAAGCACAGTCTACTTCTTCTTAAACTCCTTTAACTAAGAATAAATTAGGCTTTAGCAGTCTGCATCTGATTAATAGACACTGAGTCATATTAACTACAAAATACATTACTACATAAATAATTGAAACATCCAAGATTTTCAGAAAGCCCCTCATTTCTACCAGAGGTAACTTATCAACTGGCCTAAATAGAATTACTCTAAATATTTCTAAGAAAAAATCGAAGGCTTATTTACCTCTTAAAAGACTTAGAAGTTAGAGGAAATGCACAACGTTTTTCTGTAGCTGTTGTTAGGAAGACCACTGGCACTTAGGCAAGGAGGGAAAGATAGCCAGCTATTCCTCGTTACTCTCCGCATCGGCAGCCTAGCTTCAACTCTAGAAGGAGGCAGCAGGGGTGATGGAAAGCTCTGGAGGATAGCATGTTTGATGAACTAAAATTTCAAGGAAGTCATTTTTCCAGAATGGATCACCTCTTTAGATCTCTCCAGCAGGAGATAAGGGAGTAGGAAGGGTGTCTGATTTCTAAACAGAAGAAATGAAACAAAATCTTAGAGCACAGAAAGACTAGATGAGGGAGACAAGGAGACGGAGTAAGTGGTAAACTCTTTGAAAAAAAATAAAATAAAATTTAGAGTATCATTACACGGAGGTACATTCTCAAGAGAAAAGAGAACGAAGAGAAATGTGAATCCTTCCACGAATCCAGAATTTACTCTGTATCTACTATTTGTTGGGCCTCAGGATTTCCAAAGATGAGTTTGGAAAGGGAATTCTAGGGGCAAATATGATACGTCTTATAGAGCTGCACTTTTCCCCCTTCATTTGTAATACTAATATTAATAATAAGTATAATATATTATGAACATATGATATGCTAGCACTGTACTAAAAAGCTTTTCCTGCACATTTTCTCACCAAATTCTCTCAAGTGCCCCGTAGGATATCTATTATCTTTTCCATTTTATAGCTAAGGAAACTGAGGCTCAAAGTGTTTAAGTACCTGTCCAAGGCATTCCAGCTAGAATCTATTGGCAAGTTTTCAGAAGTGGATTTAACCTACTCTAAATCCCGAGATCTTAAACACTCCATTTAATTGCTTATAAAACACTACAAAACCAAAAGACAATTTTACAGTGGTGACATAATCAGCTTTGGTAAATCATGCAACCTACATTCTAATTGAACATCATGCAACCTGGCCTTGCTCTGGGGTCTGACTATCCCAGCCTGCTTTCTCTATGCCCCAACAGCACCCCACCCCACCCCACATGAACTGAGGCTGCACAAGTTGGAGCATTGTTGGAGATTTCTGAAACAGCAGCAGGGCTGCTGTATAGCACATCGAATCCACAGCAATTCCAAACTATCCAAAGTGCAGAGGATACTGCAGTGGCCACATTGAAAGGAGACACTTCCAAGATAAACAGGTAATGTCTTTTTACACATAGATGCATTGGTCTACAACCCAGATGATCCATGTCTCCATTGGCTCAGGTGTCTAGCACTTGGCCTAGTGGTAGAAAAGAGAAACTCAAGTAGGTGCAGTCAGTGCCCATATCCAATTCCAAATATTAGGAACCAGCCGGGGACTGGACCCCCTGCCCACAACCTGGCATGCAATGCCAGAGCCTTGGGGCCCACCTGGGGACCCAAGGCATGGAGAAGGGACTGGACCCCCCCCCATAACCAAGCACATCGCCAGTGCCAAGGAGCATGCCAAAAACATCACCTCCATGTGGGTGGCCCACCATAGCCACCACAATAACCATGGCTGCTGCAAAAGCAGATAGACACCACAGCCACCACGCAAATGGTCAGCCAGCCACTGGAGTGCATTCACACAAAAAGAGTCACCAGCAGAGACAAAGAAAAGAAGAGGATGTCTCTTTCCACAAAACCCATTTCAGAGTGACAGAAAAGCATCTGCTCTATGATAATATTGGGGGACCTGATCACACCACTCAGCATTGGACAGATTATCCAGGCAACAAATCAACAGAGTAACCATTATTCTTTCAGAAGGAGAGAAGAAATCTAGGGTAATTAGAGGAGAGGGGTAGGGAGAGAGGGATGAGGAGAGATTGGACAAAGGGCATAAAGAATAAGAACGATTTGTAACAATATATATGCTAGTAATATTGATTTGATCAACATTTCTCAACGTTGAACCCCCAAAATATGTATAATCAATTCTGATTCAATAAAAATTAAAAAAAAAATATTAGGAACCATCTGCTCAACTCAAAATCCTCCAGGCCCTCAGAAAAATTTTTAAAGAAGAAAAAGAAAAAGTAACTGCTCACATAGTAAGTATTGCATAGTAAAGGAATCACAGGGAATCGCAGGGGTTTTTCTTGTTTTTTTTTGTTTGTTTGTTTGTTTGTTTTTAATGACCGGTAAGGGGATCTTAACCCTTGACTTGGTGTTGTCAGCACCATGCTCAGCCAGTGAGCTAACCGGCCATCCCTATAAAGGATCCGAACCCGTGGCCTTGGTGTTATCAGCACTGCACTCTCACGAGTGAGCCATGGGCCGGCCCTCACAGGTTTGTTTTGACTATTAAATGCATCAGTTCACTTAGAACAAAATTTGGCACATATTATGCATTTAGCCACACAATTCCTCTTCCCCTCATCTGACATTCTGCTAATAGAGATTCCTTGCTTGATGGTAAGCACTGGCCTTCTCTCTTAATCTCTTTTGAAAATGCAAAAATCACATAGCACACATTCGTCCCCAACACCTTAGTGTGAATTAATCTGTCATACTGGTTTTTTCACTTTAATGAAGAGAGGATCTGTGAGAATATACTTCTCCCCAGGATGATATGGAATAGGATCTAAAAGGCACAAAGAGATGGTGGTCTGACAGCATGAAACATGAATTTCCACCAACTTGCAACTTCATGGAGACCTAATCCCCTGGAGACCCTGATGTCAGTCTCAAATCCCTCTCTCCTATCCCCCAACCCCCATAAAGTTTGCTAAATCTGCTTCCATTTCCCCTCACCTTTGTTTCAAAAGTCTTTCTCAACCATCCTGATGGACAGATGACTCTGTCCAAGCCTACGCAACCTTACAATTACTAACTGGGTAATAGGTCTCTTACGTCTTTCCTACTGCCTCTGCCCAGTGGCCCCAGTCCAGACTTATGCGACAAGTCTTCTTTGATGTACACATATTGACTACATCATCACACTGCTCTGATTTCATTTATGTATAAAAGAAGACTGCTTTATAAGCCCCTGCCACTTCACCATTGTATCTAACCATTTTGACATTTGTGTACCAGGCCTGACAGCCAGTGAGCTGAAAAAGAGCGATCACTAATCTGGAAGAAAGAAACTTGTCTTGTGGTCCATTTCCACAGCTCACAAGGGATGCAGCCTCCACACATCATCTCCCTTTTCTGAGCCTCCGGCTCCTCATCTGTGAAAAAAGGGGGCTGAGCACTGATCCTATGATTCAATTTCACAGCTTCCTTGTTTTCCTCCTGACCTGTGGCTCCGGGCCTTCCCAGGGCTAGCCAGTCATCAGAGAGGGAAGCACTGCCTGCCTGCCTGCCAATCTGGGCTCAGGGCAAAGACTCTGCCAGAAGCCTGATGAGGATCAAATGCCCAGGGCTGGCCCTGTTCCATATGTCAGCTCAATGCGCTGTCTAAAGGCTACAGATGGAGACCTGGGGAGACCAAGTATGTCCATGCTGCCTGCAAAACTAATAAGCAGGACCCAAGGCCCAGGGTGCTTGCCCTCGATCAGCCTCAGTGAGTTCTGCTCATCTGTCTCCTCACCTCCCTGGCAGAACCTAAGAATCCAATCTCTGAGTTGAATAGAACTTAAAAAAAATCTGATATTTGAACACATCCAATGACTAGGTATTCATGAATAATAATATTAAATAGCTGATTATTACCAAGTGCCAGGCGCATACTGTCTCCTCTAATCCTCAAAATAACACCTTAAGTTTGGGCTATGATTTTCCCCATTTTACACCTGTCGAAGATGCAGAGTAGTTTAGGGCTCACTGAGTCCCATCCTCACAGTCTGACCCCGGCACTCACCGAGGTAAACTCTGCACTGTACTGGCCCCAGGAACTTCCAGAGCAGCTCATTCCCCCTGCAGATAAAAGCTCTTCCTTACCCTGAGAAAAAAATCTATCTTCCTATGACAGTCCCCTCAGTCCCCTCCCCCCTCTCTCTTATTTGATCCTCTCCAGACATGGACAAAGAAACACAATCCAGTCAATTGAAATATTTTAACATAAGGAACAGTTAGACCAGATAACAGTAAACTGTGTGGCTTTGTCTTTGTTCTCCAACAGCCTCCCTTGCTAATTGGAATGGGGCTCGATATGTTTTTCTCTCTCCCTCTTTGCTCTTTCATTCTTCTCTAGCAGCATGTTAATATAAGCCAGAGCTTTGACAATCGTGCAGCTAATTTATAAATAATTGAAATAATTTATTATTATTCCAGTCAAGGAGAGTTTTTACAGAAGCTAGGACAGCTGGTAATGGTACCCACAGAATGGGTATTTATTCATTACACAAAAGTTTGACATTCAGTGGAAATCACCATCAAGGAAAACATAGGGGCAGAAAATAGACACATATCTTTTGATTTACATTCAGGTCAAAGGATCAAATCATTCTGATTGAAATTACATTATGTTATGTGACTCTGCCTGTCCTCACATTCTTCTCCACAACTTTTCGTTTCATGAGACCTGTGATCCCCTCAATAGAAATATATTCTGTGATGTTTCCTATGTAAGTAAGTTGCTAGCTCTGTGATGGTTTCTTTTCTCTGTCTTGTTTTTCTTTTTCTTTTTTTAAACTGCCTCTGTGGACCTAAACAGAATTAACTGAGCAGAGCATATACCTGCAAAACTCACTAGTCATGAAGCCATTGCTAAAGCCAGCAGAGAATGACTGTTTTAAATGCACCACCTTGGAGTCCATCCACTGACTGCTTCCATAGTGAATATCTATACAAACAGCACAAACGGATGACATTCTTGACACACCACCCTTTCATATGTCCCTCCAGGGATTGGGGTGGAGGTAGGGGGGTCACTTCAAGCAATGGCCATGTGCTCAGCCTGCTCAATCTCACACAGACCCTGAGCCAGGAAAAGCTAGATGGGGGTGTGGTAGGAGATTCAACTGCACCAGTTTTGGAATGGGAATTCCATTTGATGCTCCCATGCTTGCTATCTGCTATGAATTTAGCTACCCAAACGCCCATAAGGACATTAGACAGCGGCTCTAACAAATCTCCATTCAGTGTGGCCAGTCTGCATCCTTAGCCTTTAAACAGGAACCAGGATCTCAGTTTCAACTCCAGCTCTGTCCAGCCTTGAACCCACCCCACCCTTTCATCCCAGTTCCCACCCCCACCCTACCTGGTTGCCTAACTCTGATGCTCTTGTCTCATTCCATTTGACACCTTTCCAAGAAATCAGATGGGCTTTCTCTATCCCAAGAACAAATCTCTGATCTGAAATACAGATTCTTATCATACCCCAAGGGTACCAGATAACTCAGGCTCATTAATTCCAGCATCCATAGATAAATTCAAATCCCTTCAAAGCCAACTCAAATCTGCTCTGATCAAACTTGATGGTTTGAACACTTGACCCTTTCCCAGAATTTTTTGCTTAAATGGTTTTCCCAACCTAACCTTGCAATGAGCACCCAATACCACCAGTCCTAGTTCTTCACCACTGTGAGCTCCATACGTTTGTGAAGATGCTCACCTAAATCAAGGGTATTGCATGTGCTTCAGGCTCTGGACCAGTTTTGCCTGAGACATTAGAAAACTGAGAGCTGCCCAGAGGATCTCACCCATTTTGGCAATCAGCCCCATGAGACCTGACTGATTTAGGAAACAGATGGAATTTTATGGACTATTGGGTTTAAAGCCATTAGGCACATAGCCAACTGGAATACAGCCACATATCTGTAAGTGTATCAAAAGCAGGGATCATGTCTGTTTTATTCATCAATGTTTACAGCACCTAGCACAATAACTGTCAAATAGGAAATATAATGAATATCTGTTGCTTGAATAAATGAATAGATTAACTGAGGTCCACAGTATATTACACTGGTTGCAAACAGGCACTGGAATTAAATATAGCTGAGTCCTGATTGTATTATGTACTAGCTACATCACCATGAGCAAGGAATATAACTAAGATTCAGGTACCTCATCTGTAAGATAAAAATAATACTATTTATGATATCTGATGGTATGGTTGCTACATTCTTGGTATAGTGCCAAGAACATAAGTAGCAAATACAGTTTAAATATTTATAATTAGTCATATATTGAATATGCTTTGATATATAACTACCCTTATATTCTGGGTCTTGGGGTTTTGTCTATGTCCAAATTCCTTTTTTTTTTTTTTGCCATTCTCTCTGTGCTTACCCTAAACCTAATTTGGTGTGTGTAGATTTAAATATACATGAATTTTTTTTCCATTTAATAATAATTGCTGAATTAAGAAACTGACATCAGCATGAAGAAATATATAATTCTTGAATTTGAACTCTAAAATATTCTGATTTGGGCTGGATTTTCCTTAATTCACAAATGAGATTCTAAACATTTTTCCATCCCCCAAAAAATTATATCAAAATTTTACTCAAACCATATTTGAGTTGTTGCTTAATCCAAGACAGCAGGAGTTTTATATATATATATTTTTTTTCCTTTTTGTCTTTTTTTTTTCGTGTCTGGCAATGGACCGCAACCCTCAGTGTCGCGCTCGTACCGGACCGGGACCGGCAACGGGATCACAACCCTCGGTGCTGCGCCCGCCCCTCGCTCAGCCAGTGAGCGGGAACCGGTCTGTATGTGGGATCTGAACCCTCAGCGGGAGCGCCTCCGCGCTCCCAAGCGGCGCACTGTAGCAGTGTGCCACCGGGCTGGCCCGTAGACAGCAGGAGTTTTAAATTAAAGGATTGGACCATATGTTAAATATGAAGTCCTGGTATAGTGATTCTCAGAACTTGTCTCTTGAGATGGAGCTCGGTCTGGTCAAATGAGCATAGAAGCAACTGCTATGGGATGTGGGTGTGAGGCCACGGGTCAGTATCATAAGATGGGATCTTCAACCCCACTCACAACAGTGTAAAAGAGCTCAGGAGGGTGAGAAGGCCACACAAAGGACAGTGCCCCGAATATTTTCAGAGAAAGGCAAGTGGTATATATATATATTTCTTCAAAAATTAAAAGGAGAAAAATACCTTTTTTACTTTTTTTTTTTTTTTAACATTGACACCTTAATGGTCAGGAGGCTATTAATGAAGACTTGGGTAAGAAAAATAGAGAAAAAGACTGTAAAATAGGAATAGAAATGCTCTCCTCAATTTCCATTGCTGCAAATTGCCATCCAACCCTGTGATTCTATTGATTTGCCAACACTACATCAAATTTTAATCACCATAAACCATAGACTAATATAGATCTGCCACCAACAAGTGCCCTTAGAAGAAGACTTTGATTATTTTGGACATCTCTGAAAATCTTTTAAGATGGTCTATCCTAGAATCCTGGAGATACAAGGAAGCATCTAAAAAATGTTCCTTCCGTTGGTTTTATGAAAAGTAGGCACGACATTCTGCTTTTTATAAAGTTAGGACTTTGAGAAAAACACTAAAAAAGGGAAAAAAAATGAAGTTGAAGGGCTAAGAGGAGTAACTTCAGACAAAGATAATTACCATGAGAAGAATCCCTTGAGAATAAATAAAAACTCCACTTTTGTTCTCTAGGCTAAATTAAAACAGGTTAACTTTATGGTCTCAGCACATCTTAGTCCTTTAGATATTCTCTTGATGTTCCCAACAACAAAGCCTAACTAGATTAAACCAGATTGTTCTAACTTTGGTATATGATACTAACTTTTTAATAGGTTAATAAATGGCCCTTTAAAAGGAAAAAAACTGGTCTTGATACTAGGAAATTTGCATACTATGTTTCACATAGAGATTTACAATGCCCCTAAGATTATTAAAGACCTGGAGAACTCTTATAATTATGAAACCTGTTGGCTAATTTGACTTAATCCTCAGTTTTCCATGGAATACCTATTAACAACATCTTAATAAACATTGCTCTGCAAATCAAGGTTTGTGACATGTTGTGTTAAATACTATTATTTCAGTGACTAATATATTTGTACATTCCCAACATCATAGCTTTGCATTAAGAGAAAATGAGAAACCTAACCTGACTCACAGCCTGAATAATCTATTTTTCCTCCAAAATATATATGAAATTCAACCACAATCACTTTATTTCTTAAATCATGGCAGGAAAATAGTCAACTCTCATTTCTCTCAGCATGTGTAGATACAACTGTAAAGACTTTTAGAAGCATAATTTACCACTTGCAGACCTGGATGAAACTGATGCCTTTGTACTTGACTGTACATCAAGGGTATGGTATGACGTACAGAAGGGCACAGGTTCCCTAAAACCGATTGACTCTGGATTTTCTATTTAGGTCTTTCACTGACTAGTTCTGTGTTAAGCTCCTTAATCTATCTGAGATTCAGTATCCTTGCTGATCACTAGATAAATTCCACAGTCATTCTAAAGTCTGAAATTCTAAAAAACTATGAGTTTTGAATTCAAAGCTACAAAGTTGGTTTAAAATCTTAAGTGTTCCTGCCTTACAGAACATGTAGTCATTGACTGTTTTAAAATGTGCGAAGAAGGCCCCACCCCACCATCCGGAGCCCGCACCACCCAGGTGAGCCTGCTGGTACTAGCCAGCCAGTGGAACCACGTGGCTCCACATGGCCCCTCATCCTGCCTCACACCCAGGGGTGAGCACCAGCCTACAGATCTGACCCACCGAGTTTGGCCCAGCAAAACTCCACACATTAGGGGCTCATTCTATGACCACAGAGTCTTGAACAGGAACCAAGTTGGTTTAACATAACCACCACCATACCTACTGTAAAGTAAGAGAGTTCACCCCCCACATTAGCAACCAAGGCCACTCCACAGCCAACCTCAGTGTAATAGAAGAAGAAAACCCCCTACCAAATGACCAAGCATCAGCAAAAAACACTAGAAGTACAAACAATAAAGAAGAAATGACACCACCAAAAGGATACAGTAATGCCCCCAAATCAGACTCCATGGAACAGGGAATCCTTGAAATATCTGAAAAGGAATTTTGAGTAATGATCTTAAGAAAACTTGAAGAAATAAAGGAAGACTCAATTAGAAAACACAATGAAACAAGAAAAAATATACAGAATATCAAGTAAGAAATCTACAAAGAGATTAATACCATAAAAAAGAGTGTAGCAGAACTTCCAGAAATGAAAGACTCACCCAATGAAATAAAAAACATGACTGAGAGCTTCAGCAGCAGGGTAGAGCAAGCAGAAAAAAGAATTTCAGAGCTGGAAGATGGTTTTTTTGAAATAACTCAGGCAGACAAAAAAAAGGAAAAAAGAATTTAAAATAATGAAAACCTAAGAGAGATAGCAGGCAATCTCAAGCCCTCTAACATCTGAATTGTGGGTATTCCTGAAGGTCAGGAGAAGGGAAAAGATATTGAAAATCTACTCAAGGAAATAGTGACAGAAAACTTCCCAGGTGTAGGGCAAGATACAGACCTTCAGATCCAGGAAGCTCAAAGGTCCCCAAACAGATTCAACCGAAGAATCCTCCCCAAGACATATTATAGTTAAATTCACAAAGCTCAAAGACAAAGAGAGAATTCTACAAGCAGCAAGAGAAAAGGGTCAGGTCACTTATAGGGAACCCCCATTAAACTAACAGCAGACTTCTCAACTGAAACCCTAGAGGCTAGAAGAAAGTGGAATGATACATTCAAAATACAGAAAGAAAAAAACTGCCAGCCAAGAATTCTTTACCCAGCAAGGCTCTCCTTCAGAAATGAGGGAGAAATAGTATATTTTCCAGACAAACAAAAGTTGTGGGAGTTCACCACCACACGACCATCCCTAAAGGAATTCTCAAGAGAGTCATTCATCTGGAATCTGAATAATGGTGACCATCATCATGAATACACAAGAAAGAGTAAAACCCACAGTTAAAACAAAAATGCCAGCAAGAAAGAGAAAGAAGCTAAATCATTCCACCTTAAATCCCCAACTGACATTGCAAAGAGAAATAAAAGGGGAAATAATGATCAAAAGATATTTAAACAACCTAAATAGCAATTAAATGATAGGAATTAAACAACACTTTTCAATAACTACTCTAAATGTGAATGGATTAAACTCCCCATTCAAAAGACACAGACTAACTGACTGGATTAAAAAGATAGACCCAAGTATATGCTGTCTTCAAGAGACCCACCTTACCTGTAATGATACTCATAGACTAAAAGTGAAGGGATGGAAAAAGATATACCATGCAAATGGAAACCAAAAATGAGCAGGATTAGCTATTCTTATATCGGACAAAATAGACTTTAAACCAAAAAAACATTTAAAAAGACAAAGAAGGCCATTATATAATGATAAAGGGAACTATCCAGCTAGAAGACATAACACTCATAAACATGTATGTACCCAATACCTGGAGTACCCAGATATATCAAGCAAACACTCTTAGACCTAAAGAAGGAGATAGGTCCTAATATGTTAATAGTGGGTTATCTAAGCACCCCTCTCTCTATATGGGACAGGACTTACAGGCAATAAGTCAACAAAGAGACACAGGATTTAATCTACACCCTAGACCAACTGGACTTGGCAGATATATATAGAACATTTCACCCAACAGCTAAAGAATACTTTCTTCTCATCAGCTCATGATACATTCACCAGGATAGACCAGATATTAGGCCTCAAATCTAGTCTCAGCTAATTTAAAAAAATTGAAATCATGCCAACAATCTTTTCAAAACACAATGGACTAAAACTAGAGATAAACAATAAGCAAATCACTGGAAGCTATATGAATACATGGAAAATAAATAATAGGCTCCTGAATGACCTATGGGTCCAAGAAGAAATTAAACAGGGAATCAAAAAAAATTCTAGAAACAAATGAAAACAAGGATACATCATACCAAAACTTGTGGGATACTGCAAAAGCAGTACTAAGAGGGAAATTTATTGCAGTAAATGCTTATATCAAAAAAAATGGAAAGATTCCAAATAAACGACCTAATGCTATGCCTCAAAGAACTTGAAAGCAACAACAACCCAAACCTAAAGGCAGTAGATGGAAAGAAATAATTAAGATCAGAGCAGAACTGAATGAAATAGAGACCCAAAAAACAATAAAAAAGATTAACAAAACTAAAAGTTGGTTTTTCAAGAAGATAAACAAAATAGACACACCATTAGCTAGATTAACAAAAAAAAGAAGAGAGAAGACACAAATAACAAAAATCAGAACTGAAAAGGGAGACATTACAACTGACACCACAGAAATACAAAGACTCATTAGAGACTATTATAAACAACTGTACAACAACGAATTTGAAAATCTGGAAGATACGGATAAGTTTCTAGACACATATAAACTACCAAGACTGAACCAAGAAGAGATAGAAAACCTGAACAGACCAATAACAAGCAAGGAGATTGAAGTGGTAATTAGCAATCTCCCAACAAAAAAAAGCC
>NW_007737698.1:30445-33347 GCF_000696425.1 Galeopterus variegatus | reverse complement strand
ACATTGGGGAAAAGATTGCCTCTTCAACAAGTGGTGCTGGGAAAACTGGATATCCATATGCAGAAGAATGAAACTAGATATGCATCTCTCATGATACACTAAAATCAATTCAAAATGGATTAAAGACCTAGGTATAAGACCTGAAACTGTAAAATTACTAAGGGAAAATATAGATGAAACACTTCAGCAGTTAGGTCAGGGCACAGGGTTTATGAACATAACCCCAAAAGCACAAGCAGCAAAAGGAAAAATAAACAAATGGGACTATATCAAACTAAAAAGTTTCTGCACAGCAAAAAAAAAAAACAATCGACAGAGTGAAAAGACAACCTACAGAGTGGGAGAAAATTTTTGCCAACTATGCATCTGACAAGGGAGTAATATCCAGAATATGCATAGAACACAAACAATTATGCAGTAAAAAAATAAGTGACACAATTAAAAAATGGGCAAAGGAGCTGAAAAGACATTTTTCAAAGGAAGACATACAAATGGGCAACAGATACATGAAAAAATGCTCAACATACTAGTCATCAGCGAAATGCAAATTAAAACCACACTGAAATATGACTTCACTCCAGTTAGACTGGCTATGATCAAAAAACTGGTGAATAGCAAATGCTGGTGAGGGTGTGGAGAAAAGGGAACACTACCACATTGTTGGTGGGAATGTAAATTAGTACAACCACTTTGGAAAACAATTTGGAGGTTTCTCCAACAACTACATATAGATCTTCCATATGATTCAGCAATCCCTTTTCTGGGTATATATCCAGAGGGATGGAAATCATCGTGTTGAAGAGATACCTGCACTCCCATGTTTATTGCAGCTCTGTTTACAATAGTCAAGATATGGAACCAACCTAAATGACCATTAATAGATGACTGGATAAGGGAACTGTGGTATATATACATCATGGAATACTACTCTGCCATAAAAAAGGATGAGATACTCCCATTTTCAACAACATAGATGAACCTGGAGAAATTTATGTTGAGTGAAACAAGCAAAGCACAGAGGGATAAATACCACATGTGGTCACTCATCTGTGGGAATTAAGAGAAAAAGGAAGGCAGAAAAGAAAGACCACAATAGTCCCATGATCTAACAGAGGGAGGGAACATTCCTAGGGCTACAAATTGGAGTGGAGGGGACAGGGGGAAGGGGAGGGAGTTTGGAGGATAATTGGGTGGGGACATGGGGTACAAAAGTAATTTCTGGTAATGGGTATGCCCCTAGTATGAATCTGGCCCTCACATCATGGGCAGGAGGGGGGATAATCAGCTTTGTATCTCATGAATATTCAAAATAAATAAATAAATTTTAAAAAATTAAAAAATAAAAAATAAAATGTGCGAAGAGGAGGATCCATTAAAAAGCATTTTAAGTATGGGAAGTTATTTGGAAACAAGGGCACGAGAAAAGCCAGACATAAGTCAAAGTATACAGCCACATCAAAGGATTACAGATGATTCTTGATTTGTTCTTTCTAACTTTTGTGCATTTTCTAATGTCTTTGAAATGAACAGGTATTACCGTTGCAATAACAAAATAGACCAACAAGAGTTTTATTTTTGCTTGAGTCTTTTGAGTCCTTAAGCAGGCTTCTATTGATTTGAAAGCCCTCATTGCAGGTATCTAATCAAACATTCCAAGCGAAATGTGCAAAACAAAATTATCAATGTTTGGGATAAACAGGACTATGCTTTAGAAAGGCACAGTGTCTAGCATCAACTCTACAGGTAGGTGATCAAATACATGGCAGGAATTTGAGTGCGTATGCTTTAAGGATTGTCTTTAAAAATTAACAGGAGGGAGGGACAGAGAGAAAGGAGGAGGGAAGGAGAATGGGAAAGTGAAAGCAACACTGCTGCACTGTTAATTCACCATTTTAGCATCATTATTTGGGCTCTGGGTTTTCTGGAGACCCTGCTAAATAAAAAGTCCCCTGAGACACATTATGTTTTATCAGTTCCTTGTCTACTAAGAGCATGACCCTGTAAAAATCAGTCCTAAGACAGGCAGGGTAAAAAAACCAAAATGCTAACACAAAAGGAGACTTGTTCAAATAGTGAAGCTGGGGTTTTTAGCCCTGGCTGCACATTAGCATTACCTGGGGATTTTGAACTGGTGACCCTCTGGCCCCATCCCAGACCAACTGCATTAGAATCTCTAGGGGTAGCGACCCATGCTTGGAGTTTTTGAAGTTCCCCAGATGATGCTAATGGGCAGTCAGGATTCAGAAACCCAGGAGCTAGGTGAAACAAAGGAACTGAAAGCAAATCTTTGTGATTTTTCAGTTTTGCTGAAGGCTTCTTAAAAACAAGAAGAGTTTCATTTCTTGGAATATTTGAAGATTTTTGGATTATAACTGACTGGAGGTGAAATGGAGAATACCGTGAATTTACCCTGATTGGTGAATATCGTCCTAAAATGTCCACTCTCTCTTGCCTAGTAAATCAAGGCTAGTGAGTGAAATGGCATCTTCCTTTAGTAACTGAGGCCAGCTTACACAGCTGGGATCTTTACACAGAACCTGAGGAGAAAGATGGGAACATATCAGTGATTGGGCTGGATCAGGAAAGAGCCCGGAGTCTTCCTCGAAAGTTATTACTAAACTAAGGATCAGCTACTAACTTATTTTGCTGAAATTTGACTCTTTCTAGAACTAAGTGCAGTAATTAAAGCTCTGGGTAGTTTGGTTTAGTTATTTTAGACATAACCATAAATATTCAGCAGAACAATCTATTAACATGTTCATATCTGTCTTATTCTTTTTTTAAAAATGTAAGGGTGATTTCATCCTGAACCTCTCTCCTTGGAAGAAGGGGAAAGGTTCTGTGTTTCTTCCCAGTCACTCCTTTTCTCTACCCCACCGTAACTCCCCCCCCCCCCCCCCCC
>NW_007737698.1:13436-30310 GCF_000696425.1 Galeopterus variegatus | reverse complement strand
CAACCCCCCCCCCCCCCTTCCATACAAGTTAATAGCACCTTTGGCTTTCTAAGTCTGAGATAAAGGAAGTTCCTACCCATGCATATGTTTGGAGGGTTAGGCACAACCAGAGATCATTAAACTGCAGTTATCCCAGAGGGGGAAAAGAGAGTGGCCTAACTGGAGAAGAACTGTAGAAATTCCCAGGACTGGAGGAAAAAAAGGAGGAATGATTCAACTAGTGGATTTTTCCCCCACCAGAACTAAAAAACATCCTCCTTATACACCAGGAGGTATCAGAGCATCTGTGCATATAAACTTCTGTAACAACCTATGCATAATCTTGTAAGAATGGAGTGGACACTCCCACCCAAGCCTAGAGTAAGAAAATACAGAACAATTCCACACCGAGTGTAGTGGATTGAATTATGTCTCCCCAAAACTCACTGAAGCTTGAATTGTGTCCCCCGAGTCTTACGTATTATAAACTTAGCCCCCACTGTGACTGTTAAGAGGGTGGGAAATCCTATTATGGTGATGGAAAGGTGCAGCCTTGAAGAGGTGATTGGATTGTAGGACTGTGCAGTAATGGATGGATTAAAAATGGTGGTAAGGGCGTGGCTCTGAGGGATTTAAAAGAAGAGGGGGGTCTGTCTTTTTCTCTTTTGCTCTCTCTGCTCTCCCTGCTCCACCATTTTGCAATGTGATACCCTGCCATAACTGAAGCCACCACCAAAGACAGCCTTCACCAGATGTGTTCCCTGGACTTTGGACTTCTAAGCCTCTGAAACCGTAAGCAATAAATTTCCTTTTCTTATAAATTACCCATTTCTGTATATTTTGTTATAAGCAACAGAAACAGTAACACACTGAGGAACTTGTGTATAGACTTTCATAAGATTTCAGAAATTTTGGGAAGGGATGAGCCATATTTATTTGCCCTAGAAAAATAGAAACAAGTGATATTCATTCATGGGTTCCATGGACCAATTGCCTACCCATTACATATATTGCTCAAGAGATTTTCAAAGGGAGGAGAAATTGACTCTGAAGGAATTTGGTATATTTAAGAAAATGTACTACAGCTGAAAAACTATACCAGAGGGTCTCGGTTCTTGTAGAAAAAAATTTGGACTACCAATCAATACTCCCTAAAATATTTCACCATGTTAATAATAAAAATGAGACCAAGCACAGAGATAAGATCCCCTGTTTAACTGGAAGAACACTTAATTTCTATCTATTTTCAGCAATGTCTTTGATTTTGATAGTGAACATATTCATGATGGTTGTAATTCTCATCAGATTTATGGAGAAAAAGGCTGGAGAGTTTTGAGTGCATGTTAAGGAAAGTTGGTATAATCAGAATATATTTGCATTCTTTTTAAACAGACAGCATCGTTGTATCCCCTCAAGAACCCTAAGAAGAAAATTAATTTTATTCAAAAAATTTTATTTTCATTAAAGAATAGTAATAAAGATGAAATAAAAATGTATACTGATAGGCCTTTAGAATTCCATATGAGTAGATTCTAGCTTGTTAGGAGACTGTGCTGCTTTTAGAATTTCTAAGAAGTAATTTTGTCAAGTTCACAACCTGAGGTGTTAAAATGTCCTGTTGAAATGGGGTTTTAAGTCTAGATAGCATCATTTTCAATGCATCTTCTTCCTCCCTTTTTAAAAAGCCTTACATAATTATTTTTAGAGCACAATTTGGAAAACTTCAAGGTAAATCAAAGAAAACTAGAAGCTAAGGAAAATGCATGAAAAGTACGAAAAACAAAATCAAATGTTTTGTAATCATGACTATGAAGGACATTCATTGAAGAACAGAATAAAGATCATGACCTAGAATGTGGTCTATTACTCTAAGTAAATCAGCGTAATAAACAGGTCAAGTCTGCACACAGTACAAGCTATTCTCTGCAAGACAGTGTGTCTCTACGTGAGGGCTTGGAGTTGGTTTCATCATACCCACCTGAAAAGCTTTATAAAAATGCCGAATCCTATGTCCCACTTGAGACATAAGGAATCACATTGTCTTGGGGGGTGGGGGGGAATGAATTTTATAAACTTTCCAGGTGAATCTTGAGAACTTTGAAATTAGAAAAACTCTGTACTAAATTTACCAAGCATTTTAAAATAAAGGTCAGAAATACCCTTACAATGCTGCTATGGCAACATTCCACACTTTTTATTTTTAATTAACCTTTGCCACTGCCCCTAAATATTTATTGATCACATTGTGCAGAAACAGTTACAAGAGTCTTGTCATGTATCCACTCACACATAATGCCAATTTGCAAGGTAAGTCTGACAATATTGCTTATTTTAAAATAAAGGAATAAAATAAAATAAAGGAAGCTGAGTGGCTTACCCAGTACTACCAGCCTGTAAGTGATGAAGCCAGGCTTTGAAACTAAGGCATCTGACCTCAGAAGCTATATGCTTAATCAGTTCACTATATAATCCCAAGTAAATAAAGAAATACAGGTTTAAATCTGCAATTACTGGTTCCCAAGGCTTCAGTCTTTCTACTATACATACATGGTCAAGGTTGACCCTAACTATAGCAACTGTGTCTGGTTTTCAAAGTGGGGTCTCTAGATTATGTCAGAATCACCTGGGGTAGGGGCCTGTTAAAAATCATATTCTTGGGTTCTAATCCAGACTTACTGCACCAAGTTTTCAGTGGAAAAAAAAAACTAAGAATCTGTATTTTACCATGTTCCCCAGGTAATTCTTATACAAAATAAAGTTTGAGAACCACTGTATTTAGGTAAAGCCCACAGCAGCAAAATTAAACTTTCAGATGATGAAGTTAATTTTCCCTCCACTTAAATTATGACCTAAATTAGTATTAGGATAAGATTAAAAGATTGGTTCTCAGCCAAAGGTGATTTTACCCCCAGAGGACATTGGGCAATGTCTGGACACATTTTTGGTTGCCATAACTGCGGGATGCTACTGGTATCTCGTGAGTAGAGTCAAAGGATACTACTAAACATCCGTCGTAGTCTGCTTGTGCTGCTATAATAAAATATGGTGTTTGGGGCAGATTAAGCAACAGAAATTTATTTTCTCACAGTTCTGCAGGCTGAAGTCTAAGGTCAGAATGCCATCATGGTCGGGTTCTGGTAAGAGCCTCCTTCCTGGTTTCCATGGCCATCTTCTCACCGTGTTCTCACTCGGCAGAGAAGTGTAAGCTCTCTATTGTCTCTTCTTAGAAGGGCACTAATCCCATCATGAGGGCCCCACCCTCATAGCCTCATCTAAACCTAATTATCTCCCAAAGGTTCCATCTCCAAATACTGTCATGATGGGGTTTAGGGCTTCAACATATAAAAAGGTGGTGGGGGGCAGGGGGCACAATTCAGTCCACAATAATATCCTATGATGCACAGGACAGCCTCCACAACAAAGAATTATCTGGCCTAAAATGTCAACAGTGCTGATATTAAGAGACCCTGGGTTAAGGCTTCAGGAAGGAAAGCAGCCCCATCCCATTTCCTTCCTCTTGGTAGGCACATTTTTTTTCATTGTCTTTTCTACCTGTGATTCCCACCATTATTCTAGTATCTATGCCTAGCTGAAATATCCTCTCTTCTCCTTTTCACATAACCAAATTCCACTGGTTCTTCATGGACGAATTAATACTTCTAAAAATCTCTCTGTGAATGCTCCCATCCTTATCGCCCTTAATCTAAAATCCAGTTTCACTAAAAGGTAGGATGAGTTGGAATCACAAAATGTAGAGCTGAACTCAGAGCGAATATAATCCATCCAAAGGCTTTCTAACAAGGGAAACTGACACTCAGAGAGGCTGTGGGGTAGTAGAAATTGTGCAAGATTTGGATTTAGAAAACTCGAAGTTTGAAATTCACTTAGTCCTGCACTAAATGAATAGAGACTTTACAAAGCTGTTCTAACCTTTTCACATCTCCCTAACCCACTTCACAAGGCCTGTGTATAAAAATGCATAGGTGATGTGCCCCGTTTGGTGTCTAGAGCACAGGAAGCACACAACACATGTCAGGTTTTTCTTTCCCAGAGATTTTCAATGACCTGTCTGAACTAATGATATCTCAAACTTCATGAGTTCTAAATAAAATGCTACTTTAACTCCTCAACAACTCTTTGAGTTGGTCACTATTGTTAATTTCATTTTTATAGATGAGAAAATTGGTGAAAGGTATGGGATTTTTCCCAAGATTCCATGGCTAACTAATGACAATGCCTGGTTTTACAGCTCTGGGAGCTCAATTCCAGGGCACTCTCACTTAACCACACAACCCACTGTGACAAGAACATAGGTCTCCTGATTCCAAATTTACTGTTCTTAATATTAGACCATGAATGTTAACTTTGTCTTCTCAAGTAAACAGTAAATGGTAAAAGCAGAGGTCATGTCTTATGTTCATTCTGTTTCCCCTTCGATGCTGAGTTCTTAGATGGTGCTCAATAAATATTTGTTGATTGACTGATAAAGAAAAGAAATAAATGGCAACCTGAAAAATTAATTTTCTCGCTTTGTCAGTTTGAATTAATCCTATTATGGGGTGAAAATTACACCTTGTTCTCCACTCTAAAGTCAGCCAACTGGGGTGAAGAAGGCTTGTTCAGCCTCCATTACTGTTTTGCAATAGACGATGTTTCTCTGAGTCAACACTAAAGAACATCAGTTATGTTCACATAGGCCCAAAGCATGATTAAGTGAACTTTGGTTGCACAGGAAGACTGTCTTTCTTCCATCTGGTTATTAATACTCAGGGCTACAAATTCATCTTTCCACCAATTGCAGATCCCAAAGGAAGATTTTAATAAATGAAGGAAAAAGTGTGAGCTTCAGTTCATCACTGAGGGCCTGTCACTGTCAGCCTCAGATGGATATTAGGAGGTGCTGGGGAGAGACATAAATGGAAATTCTTGACCTCCGTTGGAGCTAAGGTCACTGTGTTTTCTGTTCTAGATATCTGGAGACTAATTAAAGGGAGAAAAGAAAATGGAGATGATGGCAGAGACGATGTGAGCCCTTGTTTAAGACTTTCTCTGAAGTCACTCACCGTTGTGTTATGTTTGGCAGGGAGAGAGGTTTAAACACTTAGACTATTTCTTACCCTGCCTTCCAGAGGAAGGAAAGGCGTTAGGATCTCCATTTAACAGACAGAGAATAGAGAAAAAAAGAAGAGAGGAAGTGGATTCATGGCCTGGAACTCCATTACCTGACTGATCTCCCTCTTGCCCAAGACATGACATTGGGCAAGGCATGGCGGTCCCCTGGAAACAGAAGTAGTGAAGATATTAAGAAGCAAAAGAAAACAGAATCAGTCTTCCACTGAGGATGGGGTCAGTGTGTGTGTTGTGAGGGTGCAAGATATGGGAATTTGCTAACTGGCTCACAAATGATTGGAATTCTGAACACTTATACTGTAATCTTACAGTCCCAGAAAGTGCTCTCTAGGTAGTCCAGATGGATGGGCAATAAAACAAAAAAAGACCCTACAATCTATCGCCCCCTGCCCTCTGGCCTACCCTGGGGAAGTGCACACCACTGAATGGGGAGCTACGAAAAATGGACTCATGAATGCCCACTGACTACCATATTATCCCAAAAGAGAGGTCTAAAGGGGTATCACTAGAAAGAGAGAGGCTTGTGATATGGGCTGATGAATGGAAGAGAAATGCAAGGTTGGCCACACAAACACCTGTTTGTTTACATGCTTTGCAGAGAATTAAACAAGTAATGTTGTCGTGTGTGTGACCTGTAAAATGGATACACAACCTTCTTCTAAGGCTACTAGTGCTCTTATAGTCAGTCCTCAACTCTTTGGGTAGAAAGATGCAGGAGAGGGACAATGCCATCTCCCTCCCTGAGGACTTCCTAAAGGACCGGTGTCTCTTTTTTGTTCTTAATCAGCAACAGCATTTATTCTTGCTGGCCTTAGATTGTTCCCTGGAGGATGAAATTAGGAGAAATGTAACCCTGAGCTACAGCTTCTAAAATAACAACAATAGCAAGAAGAATACTAGAAATTATAATAACGGCAATGAGAGTGATGATGATGATGATGATGGTGATGATGAAGTTTATAGAGCACTTACTATATATCAAAATGGTTCTAAGAATTTACATGATGTTCTCCATTTATTCCTCACAAAAGCCCTATGAAGCCATACTGTTATTATCCCCATATTGCAGGTGAGGAGCCTGAAGCACGAAGAGGTGAAGTTGTTTGCCAGAAGTCACACAACCAGCAAGGGATATAGCTTTGATATTTGAACCCAGGCTGTTTGATGTTGCTGTACAGAAATTAACATAACATCCACATGTCTATGTACAAGGTAAATGTGTTTTCAGTTCCAACTCCACCTAAGGACAGACTTTTCCTGTCAAAGAGAGATGATGTCCACTACACACCATGCTAAAATACCGAGAACACGGACTCACATTGCAGAATCATAGCTGTTGGAGAGAACTTACGTTAGAGAATAAAGATGCTGAAGTTGCATGCAACTGGAGGATGAAATTAGGAGAAATGTAACCCTGAGCTACAGCTTCTAAAATAACAACAATAGCCAGAAGAATACTAGAAATTATAATAACGGCAATGATAGTGATGATGATGATGATGGTGATGATGAAGTTTATAGAGCACTTACTATATATCAAAATGGTTCTAAGAATTTACATGATGTTCTCCATTTATTCCTCACAAACACAACCAGCAAGGGATATAGCTTTGATATTTGAACCCAGGCTGTTTGATGTTGCTGTACAGAAATTAACATAACATCCACATGTCTATGTACAAGGTAAATGTGTTTTCAGTTCCAACTCCACCTAAGGACAGACTTTTCCTGTCAAAGAGAGATGATGTCCACTACACACCATGCTAAAATACCGAGAACACGGACTCACATTGCAGAATCATAGCTGTTGGAGAGAACTTACGTTAGAGAATAAAGATGCTGAAGTTGCATGCAACCATTTCCTTACCATGTAAAGAAGTAAAGAGACTTGCTGGAAGTGGCTTCTGATTCAGGCTGACCAGGGTTCAAAATCTGACTCCATTTGTCTTGTATAGGTCTTTCTTTCCCTATTACTAAGGAACTACTACCTGTCTCATAGGTTTCCTTACAAAGATTAAAAGCAATCATGTACAATATTTAATGATGTTGTATTAAAAGCCCCCAGCAAAAGATTTACCATGTAGTCAACACTCAGCAACTGACTGCAATTATTACTGTTAGGCTCACATTAGAAGGGTGAAGAAGGCTTTGACCAAGCACAAAAGTTTTGATTACAACTTTCAGTGATTAATAACTAGAACTCTGAATGAAGAATTAGGAATTCCAGGGCTGATGGAGTGGCCAGAGGGAGATTTCATGCACTTGTCAAAATCCTGGATAATCAGTCATATAACTTTAGACACACTGGATGAGGTGACTAATAGTTTCCAGTAAAAAAGAAAATCCAAATTGGTCATACAGGCCAATGTACAGCCTTTAGAGTTTGTTGCATGTGTGATTGAGACAAAGTAACACATTGAGTAACACCTTTCCCACTCTCCTGTCTTCTGGGGAGGCAAATTCCTCCCATATGGAGATGGAGTGATAAGCAAAGATGCAGAAATGAAGAAGCCATTGGTAAGGAGAAGAAAAAGATAAATATACAGAAGGTCATTTGGCAGAGGGAAGGACAACAGGGAAGAAAGGCTGTAGGGGTTGGGGTTCTAAATGTAACAACAGCTAATGCTTCTTTAGAGTTTGCAATGCACAAGGTCCTATTCTAGGTTTGTTACAATGTTATCTCATCCTTACAATCACCCTACCATTATTCCTGTTCTACAGATGAGCAAACTGATTTATAGAGAGTTAAAGTAACTTAAGGACAACCCAGCTAACAGGTGGTAGAACTGAGATTCAAATCAGGCAGCTAGAATCCAAGTCTGCCATTAGCTACTGCGTTGTATCAGAAAAGACTGGAGCGGTGGCACAATAAAGAACATTTGAGGAAAAGGAGCCTCTGCTAAAGAGAATTTTTTAACTAATTTGTTACGTGTAATAACCCTTCCCCCTTTTATACCCTCATTCAAAACTGCACTGAAAATCCATTTTATTTTTCAAGGGCTTTTTGAGCCAGACCTATGCTTCTTTTGAGATGTCACCCTACTGAGACTGGTCATAGAGCTAAACCAAGAAATTCCACTTGTGTTTGAGTTACAAATACAAATATGAACTACCTGACATTGTCTTTGCAGATTGAGGGTTTAATTGTTCTCCAAAAATTGGAACTTTCCTAAAGGCTTGAGATTAAATACAGAATTTAGTTTCTCCCACCCCCCAATGTGGCTAAACTAGGGACACTGTCTTGTTTAAACAATGCCTAGCACTCCTTTGTGCCTGACACCTACAACCTGCAAGATCTGGTCTCCAGTTACTGCCTTCGGAAAATCCCTCACAGCGGCATCTCTTGCTCCTCAGTGCTGCTGACAAGTTCTCTGTCTCTTGTTTCTTCTGATTTAGGCCTTTGAGACCTACTTGACCTTTCCCATCTTACCCAATCCTTTGGCTCAACTTATTTCTTGGTCACCTTTGACATACATTTGGCCTCCTCAGTTCTGCCTCCATTTCTTCACCCATTGCTTATCTAATCTGTGATATCTGTTAGACCTTTCTACCTTCATAAGCTTTTCTTAGGAGACATAGATCCTAATATCTTAGAATGGCATAACAAAACTCGTGGAGATCAAAGAGCAATGTGTTGTCTATGGTATGATTTGTGATTTTTTTTTTATAAGTTTTATCTTTGAAAAATAGGAATGTTTTTGTTTTTTGTTTTTGTTGTGTTTTGCAACCCAACATGAGCTTCTGAGAAAACCACATCATTATTAATGCATATTCAGTGTACTGTCAACAAAACTCAGTCTTTTTCATCTGTGTTGACCTTAAACTTCATCTCATCAATTTCAAATCTTTGCACAAATCGGCTCTGCCCTTCTACTTATTGAAAAATGAAGAACTCTGTAAGAGGAATAAGATATCAAGTCTGAAAAGCAAAAAGGACACATCATCAAATAGCAAAAAGCAACTTCTTCAATAATTTTTTTTTAAAAATTTCAGGATAAACAGAAACTTAAAATTTTACCCACTGTGCTAATTCCTATATGATTCACAAATACTCTGGTTCTTTCTCTTTCCAGACACCAGGTAGCATTTGCTTCCACAAATACTTGAACATACTTCTATCCAGGTAGACTTTCTTTAATAAATGGAATGTTAGGGGAAGGCTGTGCCATTTCCAAGTGGAAGCTTTAGAAACTAACGCATGGTTGGCCCCATTCACTTTCTTCTCAGACACAAATACTGGCAGTCCCAGATAATGGCTGCTCCATCAGTCCAACTCCTGCAGTGAGGGTGAGGAAAAGGAACAGAGGCCCCCAAATAACCTTAGAAGTCTCAATGGAAGTTATGAAGGAAAATGAGATCTATGCAATTTGAAGCCATTGAGATTGAGGGTTGTTTATTACCACAAGCTTACCTAGCCTGTTCTAAAGCACCTACTTGGAGTAATTCGAAATCACAGGATAGAATTTGATGTCACAGGACTAAGGGTCCCATTAAAGAATGTCATATATATTTTTGAAGCATGTAGGTCAAAAATTCCTCAATGCCCAAATGTAGATTTTTGTTGCCTTTGTCCAATATCAGATGGCTATAAGCCTGAGGAGTGATTTCTGGGTTCTCTATTCTACTCCACTGGTCTGAATGTCTATTTTTATACCAGTGCCATGCTGTTTTGGTTACAATAGCTTTGTAGTATAATTTGAAGTCAGGTAGTGGTATGCCTCCAGCTTTATTTATTTATTTTGCTCAGGATTACTTTGGGTATTCGGGGTCTTCTCTTTTTGTATATGAAAGGTAAGATTGTTTTTTCCATTTCTTTGAAGAATATCATTGGTATTTTTATGGGGATTGCATTGAATCTGTAGATTGCTTTGGGTAGTATAGACATTTTCACAATGTTAATTCTTCCAATCCAAGAGCATGGAATATCTTTCCATCTTTTTGTGTCCTCTTTAATTTCTTTCAGAAGTGGTTTGTAGTTCTCATGGTAGAGGTCTTTCACCACCTTGGTTAAATCGATCCATAGGTATCTTATTTTTTTCGTGACAATTGTAAATGGGCTTACTTTATTTCTCTTTCTGTTAATTCATTATTTGAGTATATAAATGCTACTGATTTCTTGGCATTTATTTTGTATCCTGCAACATTACTGAAGTTATTAACTAGCTTTAGGAGTTTTTTGATAGAGTCTTTAGGTTTTTCTACATATAGTATCATGTCATCTGCAAATAGAGAAAGTTCAACTTCATCTTTTCCAATCTGGATTCCCTTTATTTCTTTCTCTTGCCTGATTGCTCTGGCTAGTACCTCTAGTACTATGTTAAATAGAGGTGAGAATGGGCATCCTTGTCTTGTTCCTGTCCTTAAGGGAAAGTCCTTCAATTTTTCCCCATTCAGAATGATACTGGTGGTGGGCTTATCATAAATGGCTTTTATTGTGTTGAGATATTTTCCTTCTATACCTAATTTGTTGAGAGTCTTTATCATAAAGGGATGTTGAATTTTGTCAAATGCTGTTTCAGCATCTCTTCTCAAACAACTACAAATAGATCTTCCATATGATCCAGAAATCCCTCTTCTGAGTATATACCCAGAGGAATGGAAATCATCATGTCAAAGGAATACCTGTACTCCCATGTTCATCACAACTCTGTTTACAATAGCCAAGCTATGGAACCAACCTAACTGTCCATCGATGGAGGATTGGATAAGGAAACTGTGGTATATATACACTATGGAATATTACTGTGCCATTAAAAAAGAATAAAATACTCCCATTTGCAACAACATGGATGAACCTGGATAAACTTAAGTTGAGTGAAATAAGCAAAGCATGGAGGGATAAATACTGCATGTGCTCACTCATATGTGGGAGCTAAAAAAGAAAGGAAGGAAGGAAAGAAAGACCACAGTAGTTCGGTGGTCTTACAGAGGGAGGGAACATTCCTAGGACTACAAAGTAGAGTCGGGGGGGGGATAGGGAGGGAGGTTGGGGGATAATTGGGTGGGGACATGGGGTACAAAAGTAATTTCTGGTAATGGGTATGCCCCCAGTATGAATCTGGCCCTCACATCATGGGCACGAAGGGTGACAATTAGCTTTGTATCTCATGAATATTCTTAATAAATTTTTTAAAATTCCCCAATGCCCCCTATTTGCTGCTCAACTGAACACCTGAGTCCCCTTGTGAAGTTCTACCCTCCCTTCTCTATCCTTCATCAACAGTAAGGAGCTGGGTCTAAGGAACATTCTTAGGGACAAACAGAAGTACTAACTTTGTATCAATGTGTGAGCACATGGGCATTTCAGAAGGAATGTCAAACAGCCCATGATGGCCATGGATTTAGCACTGACAGAAACATTTTTTATTTGTTAATTCCAAGACTTTTTTTTTTTTAAGTTGGAAATTACTTGTCCTAAAAAGGCAGTGCATTTTTTTGCTCACCAGGACTCAGTGGGAAAGGTTGGCTTTCTCCTACTTTACACCATCATTTCTTAGAAGTCGAAGCCAATGTCCATTACTCTTTCTAATCACCCATGGTTTTTAAGGTGTCTAGAAAGTATCTGCAGACAATTTGGGTAATTATGCTATAAACAATGAACAGGAGGTAGGGAGACACAGTGGATAAATTGCTAAACACCAGAATCACTTCTTTCCATACTTTGCTCAAATTCCATTTTCTCCATAGCACTTTTCATCTTCTATTAAATAAGTCACATGTTTATTTTGCCTGTTGTTTATTGTTGGTCTTCTAAAATTAGAATTAAGCTCCTCAAGAATGGACATCACTGCTTTGTTCACTGATATATTTCAAATTTTCAAAACAGTGCCTGACACATAGTAGATGCTCAATTAAAATATTGGTTGAACAGAATTGAAATTAGAAGTGTGGAAATTTGGACTCAAGAATCATGTCTGTTACCGACTGGCAGTGTAGTATTTTTGGGGGAAGCAATTTACCTTACCTTTCTCACTGAGCTCTTTCAAGGACCAAGTGCATGTTGATGTAAGTGTTTTTGAATAATATAAAAACATAATATATAAAAATATAAAAATGCCATATAAACACTAGATGTGTTTGTCAAGTAAAGCTACATACAATGCTTCATTTATCCATACAACCTCTACCTTCTTTTCAAATATTTCAACATTAAAATGCAGCAGTGGAAGTGAAAACTAAATTGATGATAAATTTTTTGTGACTCTCTTTGTTGACAGGGTAAATTGCTGTATATAATAAGACACCCTGGCTGCAGTTGATGTAGCTGGCAAATGGCCCTAAAGTAGTCAAGAAATTGCATAGACTTGGGAAAGTCTAGCTCATAATTACCCGATCTATTCAATATCATTACTGTCCTCTCTTCCCACCCCTACCGTATTTACTCATAAAATATTCAGTGAATATTTTATTACCAAAAAGAGAAAGGGACTTAAAAATATATATATTCCCTAGGCAGCAGAAGCAACAGACTAAATCAGAGAAAGGCAGTTGCTCAGGGTAGGAAATTATATTTCTGAGATAGAGTATAGAAAGAAGTAGTCAGTACAACATTCATCCTTCACCCCTTTGGCAAATAGGGCCTTACGTCATTTTTTCAGCTGTTCAGGGCACACTTTCAAAAGAGGTCTTCCTGGTTGCAAGGAGAACACTTTGACACCTTGATCTTGGACCTTTAGTTCTCAGAATTGCAAGAAAATAAATTTATGTTGTTTAAGCCACCAGTGTGGGGTATTTTATCATGGCAGCCCTAATAAATGGATATAGTACCAACACTTTAGAATTCTCCATATCTCATCAAATAAATTTGGAACAAATGCCAGAAAAAAAAAAATAACTGCCAACTAAATAAATAATTAGACTTGGTAAGTAAGCATTGACTCAATAGTAATTACGCATTTCTGGACTACCTTTGACAGGAAGATTTGTAGGCTAATGGTATTTAGCAAGCTGACTGCTATGACATTTGAACATTTATCCATATTTCAGCATTAAAAAATAATAAAGTTGATCCAAAGCAAATACCCGAAACATTATTTTCATTGTGCCAGCCTCTTGTTTTCTATAACTAAGTCTTAATTATAACATGTATGAGATTCAAGCCATCTACCCACCCCCAAAACCTGATGTCATAATTTGGGATTTCCCAAAGTATCTTTCTCAGTGTCCATGTGCACTGTGGGTCACCAAAAGGTGGCTATAGTATGAGGAGATCTTCATAATATGTATTTTATCCTATAATTTCACCTACCTTTCCCTGCCAAGAGTAGCTCATGGGAATACACCCTGGAAAAAACCTCTTATGCCAGTGCTTCACAAACTTGAATGTCATAGGAATGACCTGGGAATCTTNAAAAAAAAAAGCCAATTGGTATCTGTTATGGGCTGAACTGTGTCTCCCCAGAATTCATGTTGAAGCTCTAACCCCCAGTACCTCAGAATGTGATGGTGTTTGGAGATAGGGCCTTTAAAATGGGATTAAGTTAAAATGAGGTCATTTGGGTGGGCCCTAATCCAATCTGACTGACATCCTTATAAGAGTAAATTTGGACATACAAGAAGATTCCGGTATATGGAGCACAGGGGAAAGACCACTTGAGGCCATAGTCGAAGGGGGCCATTTGCAAGCTAAGAGAGGCCTCAGGAAAAACCAACCTGTTGACACCTTGATCTTGGACCTTTAGTTCTCAGAATTGCAAGAAAATAAATTTATGTTGTTTAAACCACCAGTGTGGAGTATTTTATCATGGCAGCCCTAGTAAATGGATATAGTACCAACACTTTAGAATTCTCCATATCTTATCAAATAAATTTGGAACAAATGCCAGAAAAAAAAATAACTGCCAACTAAATAAATAATTAGACTTGGTAAGTAAGCATTGACTCAATAGTAATTATGCATTTCTGGACTACCTTTGACAGGAAGATTTGTAGGCTAATGGTATTTAGCAAGCTGACTGCTATGACATTTGAACATTTATCGATATTTCAGCATTAAAAAATAATAAAGTTGATCCAAAGCAAACACCCGAAACATTATTTTCATTGTGTCAGCCTCTTGTTTTCTATAACTAAGTCTTAATTATAACATGTATGAGATTCAAGCCATCTACCCAAAACCTGATGTCATAATTTGGGATTTCCCAAAGTATCTTTCTCAGTGTCCATGTGCACTGTGGGTCACCAAAAGGTGGCTATAGTATGAGGAGATCTTCATAATATGTATTTTGTCCTATAATTTCACCTACCTTTCCCTGCCAAGAGTAGCTCATGGGAATACACCCCGGTAAAAACCTCTTATGCCAGTGCTTCACAAACTTGAATGTCATAGGAATGACCTGGGAATCTTGTTACAATGCAGACTGAGGTCAGGAGTGGGGCCTGGGATTCTGCGTTTCCAGCAAGCTCCCAGGTAAGGCCAATGCTGCAGCTCAAGGGGCACACTCCGAGCAGCGAGGCCTGGTGCTTTCTGTAACCAGTATCCTCGTGCCCTGGGGAATATTGTCTGCCCCCGATATATTTGAACGCACTCATCTACAAACATTTGCCCACCTTCACAGGCAGGGAGCAAAGCCACGAAGGCCATGACCCTAGGAATGAATGTGGTCTCCCCACCTTTGTGTATTGTCCTTACTCCAGATGTGGCTTATTTACTAGACCCACAGCATGTACTCCCCTTATCCTGTGTTCGTACTATCTTTTCACTAAAAAATAAAGCAGGAGTGGCTAGGTAGAGAAACGGGAAAGAAATTCCTGGTTCAGTGAATAGCAGGAGTAAAGGCTCATAGGGTAGCAAGTTTGCAATATGTCAGGCACTAAGGAAAGCTGTTAAATGCATAAAAGTTATTATTTTTCTTTTTTCTTTTTAAGAGATTAGTAGAAAGTAATACTACAAAGGTAGATTGAGCTTAGGCCAATCAGAGAATTCCAAGCCAATTTAACTCTCAACTAATAAGCATTTATTGAGCATGTGTCATTTCTGCCCTGTGGTCTCATTTAAACTGGTCCTAAACTTTACGGGTGATGTGAACGTGATGGACTTTGTCATCTTCCAGTCTCTTCCCTGTGCACAACTTTTGCAGCATATTATTATCTACTTACCTGTTCTTGTCTTCTTTCATCAGAGCCTTATTTTTAGCCAGCTGCCTTAGTTAAAATCAGTGACAGAATCCTAATTAGGTATTACTATTTGAATTATAGTTAAGTGTCCCTTCCTGGAAGTAGTTTCAGAATATTAAGATTTTTTTTTTTAAATAGTGAGATTATAGGCAGCATTAAAGATCATAGGGAAATAATTTTGTGACAAGGGGTTTTCACCAAATTATTATGGGGAGAGAAAGTGATGAGAGTTTTGAGTAACAGTAATTTCAGAAATAAATTCAATTAAGAAAAAAATGTCACCTATTTCTTGTGTTATCTGGTTACTTTATTCAGGTCAAATCATGTCTGCTGCAAACCAGCTGATGTAGGTTCAGGGCACTGAGTACACATAAGCTAAATTTTATGATATACATGTTTATTTTATTTAAATATTATTGAGAAGAGGTTCTCAGCGAAGGATGATTTTGTCCCCCAAGAGATCTTTGGCAACGTCTGGATCATTTTTGGTTGTCACAACTGGAGAGGAAGGTGCTGCTGATACCTAGTGGGTAGAGGCCAGGGATGTTGCTAAACCTCCTACAATGCACAGGACAGCCCCTTACAACAGAGAATTATCCAGCCTAAAATGTCAGTAGTGAGGAGCTTGCAAAACCGTGTTGTAGAGTAATCACATTTTCTTCATTTGATACTTTGATCTTCATAATCTTTACTCATGTAAAAAATTTCATTCAAAGTAGAGATAAGCTCCTTTGAAATTATGATCATCAACCATGTTGTTCCAGAATGATAAGCAATCACAAGTGCAAGTAAAAGTATACCTCCGTACCAGTGCATTAAGTTTCTGCAAAACCGTCAATTCCTTTGAACAAAACAAAGCATTCATTCCTTTGAAAGTTATCATGAAAGATACGGGCAAGAAATTACAAGTAACTATGTGAAAAAAAACGAAAACAAAAAAAACCCTTAGTTAATGTCTTCTTCCTTCTAGGTAATCTTGTAATGGAAATTGTCACTTTACACTGAAGTTCTCCAAGATAGGCCAAAGAAATTTTAGCTTCTATGCTTTCTTTGTGGACTCTTCTGGGAAAGAAACACTTCTACAAATGTCATTACTACTTTTTGACCGTGAGAAACTCCAGAATTCTGAGGCAGCCATTTACTAATGATATTTGAGCAAAAGCCCTTCCTGTAAAGCACTAGTTAAGCAACTGAGACAAAGGTTGCATTGTTTTCATTTTGAGAAAAGCAATTGTTGTCCTCCAAATTCCAGGCAAAAATAAAACAAGGAGAATTCATGAATATTAGATGTTTTTCCCCTCAAAACAATCAGGAGAAATAATGGGCAATAATATAACTGGTATTTGCAGAAATACAAGGTTTTGTTTGTAGGTTTCAGTAAGCCTACAAACATATTGAATGCCCACTTGGAAAGTTTCCGGTTATGGGAGGACCACAGGGAGAAACAAGAAAGGTCAGAGTCTGTGAAGTCAATGAGAGGGGAAAATGGTCCTCAAGGCAAAATTCAAGGGCAGAGAAATAACAAGAGTTTAACTTGTGAATTAGAGCCACATCAGGTGGAGCTGTTAGCAGAGACAACGTGATTCCTTGCTCTCCTGGCCTATGCCATTTTCCTCCATTATATGAACTCTCCCGTCTTCCTTTTCCTG
>NW_007737698.1:11190-12908 GCF_000696425.1 Galeopterus variegatus | reverse complement strand
TGCTCTCCTGGCCTATGCCATTTTCCTCCATTATATGAACTCTCCCGTCTTCCTTTTCCTGCTTGTCTGAGCTTCTGACCTTGCCCTAGGAGACTGAATCTTGTCTTCTGCAGTATTCCTAGCTGTATCTCCAGTGTCCTCTGCAAGAATGTGGCCTGTCCTTCATTCCTGACTGTCCTACTATTTGGGTGTTTAGTTTTGTCTTTTTCAACTCTGAATTCTACCTGGGTGGGGATGATTCCCCATACACAGTAGGCCCTGGGGGTCCCACATGAGCTTCTTCCCCAGCTGGGTGTGAAGCTAAGATGTTAGCAGTCCCCTGATGGAAACAGCTTGTTCTCAGAGGACTGCTAACATCTTACCTTACAAAAGCTGGGTAAGAGTCCAGTCTAAGGGAGAGGTCTCCTGTGGCCTCCCAGCCCTGTGGTCTAGGGTCAGGAGTCAGCAGGACATTAACAAAAATAACTATCACTACCACCCCATTTTTCTTTTGCCTGTTCTGACACCAGGAAGGTGTCATGTTTACAGAATAGGCAAATGAAAAATGAACCAATTTGGATGTAAATTAAATTTTTTTTTTTAAAGTTCTGTGTAACAGATACTTGAGGGCACCTACTTGAAAAGACTTGACTTTTTGAGATACTTGATTATGGGGATCAAAACAGCCTCTTTAGCTTAGTGTTGTGCTAGGATAGTTCAAATCACTGTCTATTTTTAGTTTGAAAAACCACTGATCCATAGGAAACTCTATTGCCCCACTTCTGTTAACATTCTCCAAGTCTGTACCGCCGTGTAGAAACTGTCATGACATTTTACAAAATATCTGTAGCACCTTTCCTCATACAGGCAACCTGAAGCGCATTTTTGCCCATGCATTACAGGCTTCACCATCAAAGCATCTTGCATTTTAAAATTAAGTTATAAAACACCCTTTTCAAACATTTTAAATAAAAAAAAGCAAGCTTATGCTGGTGAGGGAAGGTGGTAAATCTGATGAGCCTTGGATACTATCCCATAAACTTGGCAAGGAAATTATTCTTGGGTTAATTTATTCATTTGGAAGGTATGTTTGTTCTTTCAATCTTTCAAGAAAACATTTAGAAAAGATAAGTCATGATGCTCCTATTGTTTTAGCATGAAAAGTAACAACTTGTCAGTCTAAGTGAGTAACCATATTTTGGTGGCAACTGGCATTAGGTGAAAATATTGACTCAATTCCCAGGCACCTTGGATCTGTGAAATTCACACTTTGTGGCAGCTCCAGAATGTCTAAATAGGAGCAGCCAAGGGCAGCAATCTGGTTGAAAGTGGTAGTGGGGGAGTTTCTGGAAGTTGCATTTGTATTACATTTTTTATGTAGATTTTATTTCAAACGTCAATTAAAACACCAATTTTTTTCCTAAAAGATGCTCACGTTATATTCATATGATTGAGAAAAAAATCTGTTCTTTAGATCAAAGAATTTATGCCTACGTCTAATACACATACCCACACACAAAGGGAATGTTTTTGGAGATTAGAGTAGGGTGTGCTAAAGAATGCCATGTTACCAGGTACCCCTTGGCACTGAGGCTATCTACAAGTATTGGCTTTCAACAACAGGTGCTAATAAGCCTACAGGAAAAAAAAAAGAAAGAAAGAAAGAAAGAAAAGAAAAAAGGAAAAACACTAGAAACTCTGAATTCATATAAACAAATCATCTCAGTTAATAACAGAAA
>NW_007737698.1:8835-10319 GCF_000696425.1 Galeopterus variegatus | reverse complement strand
AAATTATGGAACTAATATGTAGATTTTTCTCTGCATTAGGCATTGATCTTTATTCTCTCTTTGGCCCCCACATACATAATAGCCAAATTGATAAGAACTATTCAAACCTGTCTTTCAGACATGGGGTCAGTCACAGGCCAAAATCATGGAAGTACATGAGGATTGATGGGTCCTTCATTGTTGTCCACATTATGGTCTGGAAGAGCTCAGCTACCAGCTGTACCCCAAGCTTCAGTTCCATGTTTACTTGAGGCATGAGGGTACTAGGACACCACTGTAGTGATATGTTCTCCTTGCAACCCCCAAGTTCTAGATTTAACCACAGATGCACCCTAGAATGAGACAATTATTTGGGTCTTCCCTTTTCCTAGAATCTGAAATTGGGAAAGGTACTTAGAATCATGGTGTCAGAGATGGGTGGAACCTAAGTGATGATGATGTGCCGGGTGTGAAATCTGAGGGTTGGAGAACTAAAGTGATCTATTCATTCACACAGCCACTGGGGTAGATCATCACCCCATCAAAGAAATCCTACTCATCAAAGATCATCACCCCATCAAAGAAATCCTACTCATCAAGTCCAAAGGACCCAATGTGTTTTAGGGTAAGGGCTGAAAGTACACATTCACTGAGCCTCAGGCTGGCCACAGGGCTTTATGAAGTTGAACTCCACAACTCCATCTAAAGCTAATGGAGTCAAGATAATCTGAAATCTTGCATCCCAACACACCATCCCTCTCAAACTATGGTTTTAGGGCTAAGTGACCAGGGGGCTTTGCGATATAAAAAGCCCTTACAACTAGCTCAAATTGAATCCATGAGCATTGAAAAAATTGAATACATTGGCATCAAAAAACCTTCTTGCTCTTAAACCACATCATCTTTTTTTTTTTTTGTCTTTTTCGTGACCGGTAAGGGGATTGCAACCCTTGGGGGGGTGTCGCCCGCACAGGGCTCAGCCAGTGAGCGCACCGGCCAGTCCTATATAGGATCCGAACCCGTGGCGGGAGCATCGCTGCACTCCCAGCGCTGCACCCTCCCGAGTGCGCCACGGGGACGGCCCTGAACCACATCATTTTTAATGGGGTGTGATTTTTCCATTTTTGCATTGAAGGGGTTAGCTGGATAATATACACACACCTTTTAACAGTTGCAGAAAACAAAAAATATGAGAAAATATGTGTACACATACAAAAACCCGTCAGTCACTCCCTACATAGATGATGAAACAAGAAAACTAATTAGCTAGTACAACAAAAGACCAAATATTTCCTGTCTGTCTGCAGCAGCAACACTGAATGTAACCTTCTAATGTCTGAGCTGGCAACACCACTATTAAAGCCCAGACCCCAGTTTCCCTCAGATCTTTCTAATACATCACACTATTCTTCCTCAACTTTGGAGAGTAGACTAGAAGAATATTAACATTGTGCTCGCTTATGATTTTATTGTGGTGAGAGAGAGAGAGAGCACATATGGGATAT
>NW_007737698.1:6201-8530 GCF_000696425.1 Galeopterus variegatus | reverse complement strand
CCAGACCCCAGTTTCCCTCAGATCTTTCTAATACATCACACTATTCTTCCTCAACTTTGGAGAGTAGACTAGAAGAATATTAACATTGTGCTCGCTTATGATTTTATTGTGGTGAGAGAGAGAGAGAGCACATATGGGATATCAGAAAGAACACGGACCCCAGAGCATCTGAATTCTGGTCCTGCCACCCATCCATGAGCTGGCGACTTTGGTCAGGCTACTTTTAGTTTCCTTGAGCCTCAAGTTTGTCATCTGCAAAACTATGATATTGATGACTAAAGTACTTAAGAGGATTAAAAGACAATGTGTGAAAATTATTATAATATCTAGCATAGAAACTGAGCTAAGTGTTGCTTCTCTCTCTTCTCCTTCGGTATGGACAACATCTTTTCTAGATGTTTCTTTGTAAAGGCACTTAACTCACCTATTGTGATATAACTTGGGGGAGGGAGATTGTGGTGGAGTTTTTTTTTAATCTAAATGCCAGTGAAACAAGGTTTCATGGAAACTAATAGTTGGTTCTTCTTACATCTAAAACATAAAAATTGATATCATAATCATGGCCCTACACTTTGCATTCTATGTTGTAAAGACTGAAATGTAACCTGGAAGTATTTATTTTATGTGCATAGTTAATTCAAGAATTACAATAGGCTTTTGATGTGAAAGTATTTAATACCCTTGGATTCCACTGTTTGCAAGAAACCTTGAAAGTCCCTGGTATTTAGCAATTTGAACAGACAAGAACCATGCAGGCTGTGCAGGTGAAGACTCATGAAGCTAATGAGTGTGAGCTTAGCTTTCTGCCCATACCAGTATTTAAAAGCAACTTGGATGATCTACTCCACTAGGGTATACAAGAATTATTTTTGCAGTAATGTGTGTTATTTCTGGGTATGTGTCCAGTGAAGTATAGCTCTTCTCTAAAATATGACTTGAGAGTTGTGAAACTTAATGCCTGTACAATATCAGCTAACATTTTTAAGCAATTACTTTGGGGCCAGGTACAGTTCTAAATACTTACACAAAGGATCAGACTTTAGGCTCTATGGATACCTTGGACAAGAGCTGGGGGTCAGTGTGGCACAATGATTAACAGTGTGGTCTCTTGTGGGATACTTGGGCCCATTCATAATTCTGCACTTTTTTCTAGCTGTGTGACATTGGGACAGTTATTTAACTTCTTGAAACCTCAGTATTCTCATTCATAAAATGGAGTCAAAAATAGTGGCTACTTCATAAGACTGTCAAAAGCATTAAATAAGGTAATAAAGAGTTTATAAAGAATCCTAGTCCTATATTTAAGTAATTATTAAGTGTCCAGGGTGGGCCCTTGAGCTTTTCTGTTATGTATCATTGTATGTCATAGGAAAAAATTAAAAAATATGGTAGAGTTTAGGAATTAGGAAATTTGGGGAGGAGAGTGGTATTGGAATATAACTTTTTAAATGACAAAATAAAACTTACCATAAGTTTAACAGATGCTTGAGCTGACAAAATAGATATTCATAGAATATTATTATTTATGGATTGTTATGGCTCAATTATTCGAGAAACTCCAATAACTCAATTCTAATTCAAATATGTTACTGGATTGCGGAAGGCAGCATTGAGAAATAGAGGGATGAGAAAGCTGAGTTTCTACTTTAAGAAAATGCATGGAGAGCCCATTCTACCAAGGCAGCTCTTGAAACAGCTTAACTTTCTTTTTGGTTCATGGTTTGAATCAAAATTCTGGAATTTACAAAGCCCTATCACATTTATTAAAACCCAAGACATTTGTGTAGGGTTTTCAGAGTCACACCTATCAAACAGCTGAAGCCAGAGACAATTGAGAAACAGTCTGAGAGTGTAGACTATGTTTTTTAAAGTTCCAACTGATTTCTTTACTGCAGCATGTTGAAACTTGGGAGTCCTCCCAGACTATTCTATCTCCATCCTAACATCCAAAACATTGGCTCAACCTTCAAATACAACCCAAATCCAGCCACTTCTTCCCACCTCCCCTGCCTCTATTCCAGTCATAGTACTAATCCATCGCTGGACTACTGCAATATTATCTTATATATTCTTCTTGCTTCTACATTTGTCAACATTTATTTCCCACATAGCCATAGCAGAATGATTCTTTAAAAATGCAAGTCAGATCATGTCACGCCTTTGTTCAAAAACTTCTAACAGACTCAGATATCTGAGTAAAATGCAAAATCTCTGCACACAGTCCCCAATTTCATCTGCAGTTTTTCTTCTCAATCTCAGCTTCAGTCACACTGGTCTCTTTGTTCTCTATCAAACATGCCAAGTACACTGCTGCCTTGGCATCTTTGCC
>NW_007737698.1:4475-5678 GCF_000696425.1 Galeopterus variegatus | reverse complement strand
CTTCTACATTTGTCAACATTTATTTCCCACATAGCCATAGCAGAATGATTCTTTAAAAATGGAAGTCAGATTATGTCATGCCTTTGTTCAAAAACTTCTAACAGACTCAAATATCTGAGTAAAATGCAAAATCTCAGCACATAGTCCCCAATTTCATCTGCAGGTTTTCTTCTCAATCTCAGCTCCAGTCCCACTGGTCTCTTTGTTCTCTATCAAACATGCCAAGTACACTGCTGCCTTGGCATCTTTGCCCTTGCTTTCCCCACAATCTGGAACATTCTTCTACTTCCTTTAGGTCTCTGCTGATGAGAGAAGCCTTCTCGGACCTCACATACCCTCCTCCATATACTTTATCCCCTACTCTGATTTATTTTTCTCTACAGCATATAGTCCCACCTTAGGAATTGTACATTGACCTCTTTCTTTCTCTACCTTTCCCAACAGAATGTATGTCCCGTGCGAACAGGAAGTTTCTTTGTTTTGTTCATTGTTATATTGCCAGCAACTGGAACAGCATCAGCACAAGTCACCTCTCAGTAAATGCTGTTGAATGCAACACTGTGGGAGTAGAGGGATTCACTGAGAAGAGCATTTTACTCAAGGCTGAAAGGAAGGCACTCTTGTGCTTTACTGATGATCACTTTAGTGATCCTGAATATTAGGGTTCATCTCTTCCTTTCAAACCTTACATTTCTGATGGATACAGCTTCTCGCCCTTCATGGGGCACTGCTAAGTCAAGAGGAGGAGGCAGAGAATTGAGGTTCCCTTGTCTAACTCAACATTGTTATGGCCTCAATTCTGTGCTTTACTTTGTCAGATAGAACCTACTTCCTCTCACGTCCCCTGTGACTGAGGATGAGAACAGAAGCAAGCTGGTGAGACAGAGGGCAAGGGAGAAAAGGCAGTGGAGTCAGGGGCACCAACTCAGGAGCATCCTGAGAGTCAGTTCAACTTCTTAGGAGTCTAAGTGGCAAACAGCACGTTCTTTCTACTCAGTGGAGAGAGGAGTTCTCCACATTAGTTCTTCCCAGGTTTGGATTTCCTTCTTGGTAGTAAATTAGAGAATTAAATATGCATAGTGCTTCCTTACTGCTGATCCCCTTTAGAGTCCTGCAGCTGTACTATTAAAATATCTTACTTCAGGGGCCAAAAAGTTGGCAAAATTGCTGCCTGCATTTATTATTTTATTCATTCTTTAGGTA
>NW_007737698.1:2318-3421 GCF_000696425.1 Galeopterus variegatus | reverse complement strand
GGAGTATGGCACAGTCAACAAATGAAAGATGGCATATGTGGCTGATGCCTTATGAAAGAGACGAGGGAACAGGAAGGGGAGCCTGGAAACTGCAGGGAGGGCCAAATCAGGCATGCTATGTTGATCTTTAACCTGAGAAAAACAGGAAGTCTCCAAATGGCCTCAGGCAGGGAAACGACAGTATCTGATTTGCAGTTTTAGAAGCTCACTCTGACTGCTGTGTGGAGAAGGTAGTGCACAAGGGCCAGGCAGAGGAGAGCAGCCTGTTGGGAGGTCCCTGCACTTCCCCACGTGGCAGAGTGTGCAGCTTGCACTGGGCTGTCCATTGCAGAGATGGGGGAGAAGGAAGAGCAGGCAGGCTGACTGGGGAGCCCAGCAATGCAAAGAATAATACAAGTTTGGAGGCTGGAAACAGCTGTATTGATTTTGCATCTCATTTTCAGAATTAGCTTCTATTTTCATTGCTGCAAGGCATATTATGCCCCCAATTTACATCTACTGCAACCACACTCTGACCACATTACTTTGGCACTGAGTTGCCATTATTTGCATTCCATCTCTCTAAAAGGCTGGGAAGTGTGGCACCACAGGTGTCCTCTGATCTACTCAGCACACCCTCAGAGTTGGTCCCACTGTGAAGTCCTTAGCTAACCCTCAGAGGGGCTGAGTTACCTGGATTCTGAAGATGAGGGAAAATTACTAATATTTACTTTTTTCAGTTCTATGGGTGATACTTCCTATAATGGCTAACATTATAGATCACAAAGCATAATAAAATAGTTGACCCATTAAATTCTCCTAATCAACAGACCTTGTTACAAGTTCACCTAACCTTTACTAAATGTTACAAATACTGTGGAGAAAAAAAATTCTCAAAATTTCACTTGACAGGGAAATTATGAAAAGCCAAATTATTTTTTTTTCCTGTTTACATTTTACTGATATTTTAGTTGCACTAAAACTAACCTGGTTGAGAATTTTCAAAGGACTACAACATTATGTAATAGGTTATGACAGGCCCCATTCACTTTATAGCATCAATTTATGTGACCATCAGATACTAAACAGGGGAAAAATGGCATAGAAGCACAGAAAACAAACAA
>NW_007737698.1:0-656 GCF_000696425.1 Galeopterus variegatus | reverse complement strand
TGATTGAATTGAGATGGTCTGCCTCTCTGCTGCCCAACAGAGGACAAGGTGAATCCTTTCTAGAAGGAGAAAACCTCTACATTTTTCCATACAAATGTCTGTCATTCAATCCATTACCTGGCATATCCAAAAAACACAATGATGAGAAAACAAAATATTAAAAACGGACACTGTAATAGAGTCTGTCTTCATCTTGAAAACCCCATAGAATCTTATAATAGTTCACTTAAACAAGTTCAAATTCAATCAAATAAAACATGGTACATTCCAGTCATCAATCAAACATGAGAGTGAACTGGAATTAACAGGCTTCTTACTCCATTTTAAATGTTTGCCTACAAATTTTAACCATACCCTTTTCCATTTCCCTCTTGCCCCACAAGTGCGCAAGCTAATAAGACAGCCCACCTGTTTTTTTTTGGTGCCACTAGGGATGTACAACACTCAAATCCTGGCCTCCATGTGAAAATCCTGACCCCAGCCACACCTGCAACATGATGGAAGTAAAGCATTCATTCACCTCTTTGCTCACACCATTGTGGACTGGCTTGGATGTCTGCTCTGCTGCCCCTGACAGTCCCATGATGTGAGTAACAACCTGTTCACACCCCCTCGATGGGTGTGTCACATTGTCAGTATTAACATCCAAGCCAATT
>NW_007737697.1:49643-50639 GCF_000696425.1 Galeopterus variegatus | reverse complement strand
CTTTCATGAATACTTTTAAAAGATGTTTTTACATCTTATCCAGTATTTTTAGTTGTTTCAGTGGGAACGTCATCTAGGGTTTCTAGTCTTTTATACTGCTCAAAGTGGAAGTACTGAATGGATTTTACTTTTTATTTAAAATATATATATTTTTTATTGCAAGCATATTAAGTGAATATCCTAGGAAGTTAGAAAATACAAATAAATAAGAATAAGAAAATAGAAACACCTTATTCCTACCATAAGGTCACTTTTAACACCTTAGGGTATATTGTTTCATATTGTGTATGTGTGCGTGTATGGTATATATGATATATATCTATATAAGCTTTTTAATGCCAAAATAAGATCATAGTGTCTTTACTAAGTGGTAAGGTGCTTTTTTTTCAGTTAGTAATCTCCACCTTTCCATGTCCATACTTTCTTATTTTACCTAAACACAGTCCTATTCAGGTTTTTCCAATTGTCCCTCAGATGTCCAGTTTAGTTGGTTTGTTCAAACTAAGCCCCAGTCCAGAACCACTCACTGAATGTGGTTGTTGTATTCCTGAGTCTCCTTTCTCAGGCACAATCCCCCTCTGTTTTCAGTACTTTGACTTGTAGTGCAGGCCAAGCCAATTTTTCTGCAAGGTATCCTACTTTCTGGATTTCTCAGATTTGTTCTTTGTGGTGTCATTTAAGTCGATCCTCTCTTCTTTCTATTTCCTATAAACTAGAGTTTAGTTCTATAGTTTTACTGGATCCAAATCACACACTGTTGATTAGAAACCGTCATACATGACACTGCACACCTCACATTGCACTGGGGCACATGGTATCTTGGTGACATCATTAGTGAGTTTGACCACTAGGTTACAGTGATCTCAGCTTAATTGATTCCTCCATGATAAAATTATTAAATTTCTCCCTGAGAGTAGAAAACTATCTGTGTGGTATGACTTCGGCATTACATGAATATTCAGTTTCCATCAACCAAATACCCAATAGTTTTAATGC
>NW_007737697.1:47538-49347 GCF_000696425.1 Galeopterus variegatus | reverse complement strand
TGACTTCGGCATTACATGAATATTCAGTTTCCATCAACCAAATACCCAATAGTTTTAATGCCATTTGAACATACTTGCCTGGGCCAATGGCTTCATAAGGATCTGTAGAATGCTGACTTTCTAATTTCATTATTTCTTCTTAATATTATCTAGCATTCTTCTAAAAAGCTGAGCTTTCTTTCACCAACCAGATAATTACGTTGTCTGGAGTACCTTGACAAAACTTACTTCTTTTATTTTAATTACCAAATTTCAAAGTAAATTATGGGAGACAGTCACATAAGAGATTTTTCTTGATTTATCCCTTTTTTTGTATCATTAAGGATTCCTGCATTTTAATTGACTCATCGTGTTTCAGTCCACCATAATCAATATTCTTTGTTGTTTCTTAAATTGTCACAGCTTTGGATGGTGGGGGCTTCTAGGCCATTTCACTGCTCAAAACTAGAAGGTATATTCTATGTTCCATCAAAACTAAGGCATTGTTCACTGTAGTGGCACCATTATTTGATGCACCATTTAAAAAAATAGATCACAACCAATTCATATATAAATTGCCCTTGATTATAAGTCCTGGTTTCAGAGATCTTAAAGTGCAACAAAAATGGTCAGTCTTAGATTCAATGCCATGAAAACTCATAAGTTCCTATTAACAGTTTCAACTTAATTTTAATAATAGTATGTACACTTAATTTTTAATTGTACATCTTTCATATTACCCTGAAAATATTGATCCTAACATCATTGTATGAGTTTCCTGTGGCTGCCATAACAATTTACCACAGCATCATGACTTAAAACAACAGAAATGTATTCTCTCACAGTTCTGGAGACCAGAGGTCTGAAACCAGCACCACTGGGCTGAAGTCAAGGGCAGCAGAGTGTGCTTCCTCCCTTCAGCCCCAGGTTCTAAGGGAGACTCCCTTCCTTCCTCTTCTAGCTTCAGGTGGCTTCTGGGCTTCCTTGGCTTGTGGCAGCATCACTCTAGTCTCTGCCTCCATGGTCTCATCACCTTTTCTGTGTGTCTGTGCCCCTCATAAACAAATCAGCCCCATGTGATTGCATTTAGGGTCCAGCTGGATAATGCAGAATAGTCTTCCTATCTCGAGATCCTTAATGTAATCATATCTGCAAAGTAATATTTTTTCCATTTAAGGTAGCATTCTCAGGTTCCAGGGATTAAACTGTAGTTATCTTTCGGGGGGCCATTATTCAATCTGCAAGAAACATTAACTTAATTAATTATTACAGGATTATACAATGCAAAGTAAACAGCTTTTAACTAACTGTACAAATGGCATTATAGGCTATAAAAGTACTGAGTGAAGTTTAACTTTAGTATGGAACTTGTTGGGTCTTTAAAACTAAACCTTTAAGGACGTGTGTTCAAAGAGCTGTGCTGCAAACTCATTTAAGATAAATCCTTTCTCTGTGTTTAGGTTCATTAGTCCCAGTTTGCTTCCCATGTCAGGGATTCAAAAAGATCCATCATTTAAAAACTAGGTGATAAATTTCATGGGTCAAGGTGAACCCCTACAAATTCATTAACTGGGGGAAAATTTATGTGTGAGGCAGCGGGGGGCTTGAGCTTTGAGGCAGCGTCTTTACCTCCTTGGACCCAGTGGGCACTCTGTCCCTGCCCAGCTGTGGAGCTCCTTCTTTGCCTCCTAGCTCATCAGCTCGTCATACTTACCAGGATGTCTTCTCTCACCCTGAGGCTTGAGGCTGGTGCTACTCACCTTCATTCTGGTGTGTGGTCTGTTATCTCCCTTTTCCTTCCTTTCTGGGACTTCCCATTTCCTTGTAAAC
>NW_007737697.1:41004-47015 GCF_000696425.1 Galeopterus variegatus | reverse complement strand
GGTGTGTGGTCTGTTATCTCCCTTTTCCTTCCTTTCTGGGACTTCCCATTTCCTTGTAAACCTTCTTGTTCATTCTCAAGGATGTGCTTTTCCCCATTGCCTCTTCCAGCTTCTATTATACCTAGTCTTGTTTGATTTTTGCAAGGAGATGGGGCTGGGGGACCAGTGGAGCTTGGGTCTCCTTCTACTAGAGCTGAAGTAGTTTGTTCTTCATCTAAGTCCTCTGAGGTCAAGGGGGCTCTGCTTTTCCCCAGGAAGAGAAAAGACCTGTCTTATTTCAGCATCCTTGGAACAAAACACTTTTGCTCTGTAAATATATCCACATTTGCCCATTTGTACATTACACTGCTTTATTTGCCCTATTTTTCTATTAAATATTCTTTGAAGAAATATCAAACGTGAATCTGTTAAATCAAGGAAGAAAAAGATCCTGCATGCTAGAGAGGTCAGCATGTCCCTAGAGACCATGAGTGGTCCCCAGAGTGACCACCTTTTAGCTGGAAAACTTAAATAGTTTGTGCAGCTGGGACAAAGGTAGTCAACAGAAATTCTGAGAGTGGGAGAGTTGTGGACAGTTGTGACTTTCTGTGCTTTCATAACCCAGGATCTTTCTTTATACCATACTATTCTGCCCATGTGGTACACAATCTATTTTCTAAAAATCACAGGCAACTGAAGGCAAATGAGATATGTCTGTGTGTCTCTGCATTTGTTGACTTTGCAACTTGGTTCAACAAGCCTAAGTTTTCCCGAGATATTTAATATAACTCAAAACCCTTTTTCTTCCAGCTTGTTTTGACTGTGTGACTTGGAAAAGGAAATAACATTACTAAAAGGATAGGATAATTTATGTTATGGGAACTCTGGTTATTATAAGACATTCTTGAAATTACACTGTTACTTCCTTTAAATATTAATTCTGTTTTCTGAAAGAATAAGCTAAAGAATTCAAGCAATTCTAAAGCCTATGGAGGAGAAACTAAGCTCTCAAGAAAAGAAAATTGCTAGAAGGTGAAATATGCAATTTGACAGCATGCATACATTACATTGTTATAACGTCTCCAGACTGTTTAATGTCAAACTGTAGAATGTGTTTTGACAGAGTACAGTAGTTTTGAAGACATGACAAGTGGTTAATATAGCACATAGTGGGATAATTTCTAAGAAATGCATTATATTTTGGAATATAAATATGGAAGTGGCTTAAGCTGTGTATTAACTATTTAGGGTAGCATGTATTATATTGAAGCAGTAATGGAATAAGACTTGTTCTAGTGAGTTTAAGAAATTAAAGTTCCATGATAAGCTTTTTGATTGGCATGGTTTCAGGAATCACTTACCAAATTATTAGGTATATATAATAAAAACAAATTGGGCAGCTGCCTGATTTATGGTAATCCCATTTTGGTGGCCACGTATAACCCACCACTGTTTTTTTAAGTTTATTTATTAATATTATTTTTTTACATTCTAAGATGCTGTTGCAGAGCAGTTGGGGAGGGGAGAGGAGAAGGGGAAAGGAAATAGGGTGGGAAGAGGAAGGAGGGGTGCATGGTTGAAACCAATGGCACCCTCCTCATACCTGCACTGGAGACAATATATTATTTTTTTACATTCTAAGATGCTGTTGCAGAGCAGTTGCGGAGGGGAGAGGAGAAGGGGAAAGGAAATAGGGTGGGAGGAGGAAGGAGGGGTGCATGGTTGAAACCAATGGCACCCTCCTCATACCTGCACTGGAGACAAGGGGACTTCCAGCAGTGGCTTGGTCATTGCTGGGATGGATACAGATGCCAGGGGTGTGTGGCTGAAGCCCTCGGCCCCAACCACTGTAGCTCTGGAGCCCGGGGCACTTCCTGCAGTGGCCTGGTGGACATCGCTGGGCTGGTTGTGGGTGTTGGGGTGGGTGCCTGGGGCCCTTGGTCCCCCCACCCCTGCTCAGGAGCTAGGGGCACTTCCTCTAGCAGCTTGATGGTCATTACTGGGCTGGTTGTGGGTGTCAGGGTGGTATGGCCAAGGCCCAAGACCCCCCACTGCCCTGGCTTGGGAGCCAGGGGTGCTTCCTGTGGTGGCTCAGTGGTCATTGCTGGGCTTAACCCACCACTTCTTAATGGAAGTCATTCTCGCCCCTCATCCCACCATGGGGTCTGAATTGGCCCTGTATGTATGTTAGAGGGCGTGAACGGTAATCTTGCAGATAGGACAGAATTGCTTTCTACAAAATACCTGGAGCAACTTGGTATAATTCATAATTCATTCTTCTCCTCTGGTTCTCAATCCCAGTTTTATCATAGCTTGTAGGACATCTCATGTCTGGCCCATGAATGTAGTGCCTGGTATTAGGCTTGGTACATACAGGCATGCCGCCCCTGTTAGTTGACTTAACTGCTAAGCGGATGCATATCTAACTGCACTTATCAATCAGTCATAATGGCCTCTTAATCTTAACTTTGCATTTGGGTTTTGGAAGGGAATCTTAGAAAATTACAGAATCAGATTATTAAAGATCAAGGCAATATCTTATAACTATAGTTTATCACATATATTGTGTTACATAGATCAAATAAATTTTGGCAATTTATATTTATGTCTTATAGTTTCTCTTTTAAATGTTTAAGTAAGTGGCTTTATTTTAATATATGATCATGTAGGGTATATGGTAACCATGTCCAAAATTGTTCTTTGGATAAAATTTTGTGTTGTAATTTGCATTTTGCTGTTTTGGAAAGGAATTTTCTGTTCACTTGGTCAATAAAACTTTACCAAATGCCTACCCTGTACATAAAAGTTAGAGGAGTTAAGACCTTCCAAACACCTTGTCTAGGGGATGGAAGATGTATCATTAGGACCCTCACAGTTGCAAGTAATAGAAAATGCTACTCCAAATGGCCTAAACAAAAATGGGAAGTTTTTTGTTTACATAATGGGAACCAGGCTCTAGGGCTCCCACATTGTTCCCACTCCTTGGCTGTTCTCTCTCCAGTTATGAGCTCTATGTCCTCTGTGTGAATTTTCTCTCAGAAAGGCCCCTCCCCCAACACACATGGCAAGACGGCTGCCATAGCCTGAGTCTGTCATTACACAGGTCATTCAGGTGGGGATGAGAAGAGAAAGAGCATGTGTCTCTCCACAAGTCTCCTTGTTCCCCTTGGTTTGAATTTTCTGCATGGATTTCTACCCCTAAGTCAATCAATATAGCTTAGGGTTTCCATTAGGCTTAGATCACATTCTCCATCCTGGAGCCAAGGTGAGAACCCCAGAAAGTGTGAGAGGAAGTTTCCCAAAAGGACAAAGGAGGATGCATGGCTGGTAGATGGAAAAACAATTAACAAATGTTTTTTTACAAAAGATGTCTAACAGAACAACATTTTGCGGTATTAAGTCCTTTGCCACTTTAGTGTAAGTGGTACGTAATGGACTGAATGTGTGTGTTGCTCCAAATTCATATTTTTATGTTCTAACCCCCAATGTGATGGAGACCTTTGGGAGGTGATTAGATTTAAATGAAGTCATGAGCTCTCTTTCTCTGCCATGTGAGGACACAGTGAGAAGGTGGCTGTCTGCAAGCCAGGAAAAGAGCCCTGACCAGGCTTTCCTGCTGGCACCTTGATCTTGGATTTCCCAGCCTCCAGAATTTTGAGAAATAAATGACTGTTTTTTAAGCCACCCAGTCTATGGTATTTTGTTATAGCAACCCGAGTTAAGACATGGTACAAGATTGAACTATATTGATATAATAAAAAAATGCTTTGCACGAATGACCTGCTTGTTCTTTTGTTTATGCTATTCCAATGCACTGAGAACCTTTTAGTTTTTTAAATCAACTTTTAGCTAAAGCTACAGCTCCATTGGAAGCCCCTCTCTGCCTTTCTGCCTCTCACTGCAGGTGAGGAAGGAAGGGGATGGGAGTGTTGTACAAATACTGCTCTGCTCAGATCTACTGAGTCAGATTCTGGGAGGAGGAGTTCAGAGTATTCTAAACAAGCGCCCAGGGATTCTGACCAGCAGGAACAGTTCTGTGCCAGTGGCTCCCTTTGTCTGGAGAGTCCCACCTCCTCTTTGTAGCCAGGTACACACCCCCCCAGCCTTCACGACCCATCACTGTCTGCATCACTGTCTTGGTGGAATCTTCCTCGTCTGTCTCAGGTAGATCGATAGCTAACTCCTGTGTAACACCACAGCATTTTGTTCACATTTGTGCTCTAGCACTTTTTTGTCTTGTGTTATATTGACATGTCTGTGGATCAGTTTCTTCACAGTATTTTGAGGGACTGTCGACAGGAATCCTATCTTCTTTCTTTTTTTTTATGAAACGTAATTGATTATGAATATTTGTGGGGTACAGATTTGGAATCCTATCTTCTAAACACTGGATTTTGTGATGGTGGAGAACAGGAGGAATTCAGAGAAGTGAGGGAGTGTGCGGGGTTGGAGCCGTCCTCTCCAAGGGGGCAGGTTGTGTTTACACACGGTTCATTGGAATGGACACAGGCAGNTTTTTTTTATTGAAACGTAATTGATTATGAATATTTGTGGGGTACAGATTTGGAATCCTATCTTCTAAACACTGGATTTTGTGATGGTGGAGAACAGGAGGAATTCAGAGAAGTGAGGGAGTGTGCGGGGTTGGAGCCGTCCTCTCCAAGGGGGCAGGTTGTGTTTACACACGGTTCATTGGAATGGACACAGGCAGGAAATAGTAGAAGTTATATCTCTATTAATTTTTCATGTAACCTTTAATTTTTATCTTCAGGTGTGTTTATAAGGTACATCATATATGGTATAGTAGTACAAATATATATAAAATTAATAATTATACAAATATAATTGATATGCTTAATTGGTATGTAAATTGAGAGCTTATAAAATGTTTTAAAGGATGGAGTGTGAGATCAAAACCAGTTGGAGACTATGGGTTTAGATCATTGTTTTCCAGTTGTCTGTAACACCAACCCACTAATGAGAACGACACTGCACACTGTGATCCTATAAGTGTGTGAGTGGACGTGTATCAACTGGGAGAAAAGTTTGAGGAATGGTATTTACTAAGGATCCTGCACTGATTTGTGATCCTTCCAATCCTATTCTAATCCATTAGAAATGTTCATTTCCCTCTCAAGTCCCTCAATTGATGTCAACCCCTGCACCAGTGGGCTACATCTGCCTTCTTGGAGAACATTGGTGTGAGGAATGAGAGGAGAGATGTGGAGGAAGGTCTTGATTTGCAGCCTTGAGTCATGTCTCCCAGTGAAGAGCCCATGAAAATGCCGCTTCCCCAGGCCCCAGTACAGGCAGTCTGAGAACCTGGGGTTTGGAGAATGCCTGATGGTTTGATTTTGTGGACTGTGAGGGATGGGCCCTTAGAAAAGAGGAGCAGGAAACAGGACATTTGTGGGTGAATGGTTGGAGATGGGAACTTATTGTAAATAAAGCTGGCGAGGTAGGCCTGGGCTGGATTGCACCGAGGTGGAAGCAACAGTTCATCAGCATGATTAAGGCATATCCGCCTTCCTTTAGTCAGTCAACTGAAAAGCATAAGCACACATGCCTGCAGGGCCCAGTCTGTAGGCCTGAATGCACGTGGGTTCTGAGCACCTGCTCTTTGGGGATGTGTATCTGCCTTGCTGCTCTAACTCTGTCTTTGGAGTAAATGTTGGGGTTGAAATGACACCAGCCAAGCACTACGGGTGGGGATTCCCCAGGGACGCATGTCCACCACACGACTCTAAGCCCTTAGGACTTGCTTGGAAAAGCCTGTGGACTTCCACTTATTTGGGATCTCGAAGTTTTCTTTCAATCTAGCTGCGTGTGGCAACTGAGACTAAAGCCTGCATTTGATTTATTGACATTGATGCTAAGGTGGGGCCCTACTTCTGCTCTCCTTATAGGAAGTTCTTCTTCTTGCCTTGTGATTGCACAAAAATGTCAGGAGAAGCTACTTCACAGCTTCCCAGGCAGCTGCCAACACTGCCTCTGCTCTCCAATCACCCTGCATTGGCCTTTGTTTTATTTGA
>NW_007737697.1:37177-40009 GCF_000696425.1 Galeopterus variegatus | reverse complement strand
AAAACTTTTGGTTAAAAGGGCTGTGATCCAATTAATATATTCATGTATAATAGTGGGGACCCAGGCTGTAAAAAGGCACTAACTCAGAGGGATGTGGTTGAGTTTCATGCGGGTCCCACTCCTGCTTCTCAAGGATAACCGCATACATTACTGCCCCGCTTGGCCAGTGCCCTTCTGCTCATCTTTGATCACTTTTCTGAGGAAAGCAGGGGAGGCCAGCATGGGTTTTGCTCTTTTCGTTGTCCTAAGATTTCCCACCATCCCCAGGGTGGAGCGTTTGTTGCCAGTTGACCTTCTGATTAGCCAGGGGAGTTACAAAGTGCAGGGTATATCGATTGGCTTTGACTTTCGAGATATAAGACAAAGGTGCTTTCTGCTGATGGCTAAAACTAATTACAACACAGAACCGCTGGGCTTTCAGCATCTTAAACAAAGCAATGCCCCAAGGTCTCTTAGGAAATACACTAGAATCCAAGTGCAAAGAGAGAATAAAAAGGAAGGAGAGTCTCCTTTTTATGCCTTATGCTTATTTGACTTCCTTGTAATTATTTTCCTTTAGTGACACAGGAGCCTGTGGGGCAACTGTGTTCTCACCCAAGCTCACCTTGAAGCATCCCCCAAGTGCATGTGATTTGACTGAGCATTAATGAGAGAGGAATATTTGTCTTTGAATTTTCTGAAGAGATGATGGCAAAGGTAATTCACATCCCTGGCTGCACAGCAGAAATGGAATCAAATTCCCATTGGGCAACTCCTGTCAGCATCCTTCTTTGCCTTCCACTCCCAGCTCGCCCTCCAAGCTTCCCCTCTATTTTCTAGGTCTGCTTTGGCCGGCAGCCTGTGCATCTGCAAAGCTGGAGCTGGGCAGCTGGGCGGCTGCCGTCTGCTCTTTGCCCTGTGCAGCCTCTCGGGTACTGCTTCAGCTCCTGGTCTGGCCAGTCTGCGGCCAGAATCATACTCCTGCTCCTCCCCTTGACCTCATACTTGGGCTTCACACTCCAATAGCCTTCTGCCTTTTTGAACATGGGGCTTCAAACCAGCATGACCTGGATGTTTCCTGCAAACTCTGGCCTTCTAATTTTAAGACATTATCAGCCTTGCTTCAAAGTCAGAGGAACTTGAGGATGCCCTGAGAATTGGTTAAATTCCCAGATGACTGTGCTGTCCATCAATCTTGCTGGATCCTGCCCACGTACCATAAACGCCTTTTTACCTTGTTCTTGAGACCAGGTTTCTGCTTGTACCTCAGTCTTGCCAACTGAGCCCGTTCTGTTCCCCAGGCCTCCATTTTTGCTGTGAGGATGCACCCATAACTCACGTCCCCCAATCCTCTTGGAAGGACACTGCACATTCTTAAACTCCTTCTTGTACTTGAAGTCCTGCTGCCAATTCCTCTTCCTCCCGATTCTGGTCAATTTCTCCCTTGGATCTCTCAGTCTCGCCTCCTCCAGATCACTTGTGGAGGGAGAAAAATACACCCTGCCCCCCTGCACCAAGATGTCCATATCCCAATCCCTGGAACCTGTAAATATGTTACATGGAAAAGAGGGATTAAGGTTGCTATTCAGCGGATGGGGAGATTAGCCTGGATTACCTGGTCCTATCACAAATGATAACAGTGTTATCCCAATGTTGTTCCAAGTGGAAGAGAAAGCAGAAGGGGAAGGCACAGTGACGGGATGTGAGAAGGACCCAGTTGGTTGCTGGCTTTGAAGATGGACGAGGGGCCCCAAGCCAAGGAGTGCAGCCTGCAGGAGCTGGAAAAGCCGGGGAGCAAGTTCTCCCCTCGGAGCCTCCAGAAAGGAATGCAGCCCGGCTGACGCGGTGAAAGCACTTTCAGACTCATGACCTTCAGAACTGTAAGAAAATAAATTGTATTGTTTTAAGCCAATAGACTCATTGTCATTTCTCTTACTCTCACTGTCTGCCAGCCCCATGGCTCAGCATCTTCTGAAGGCCGCACATAGATTCCTGCCTGGATCACACCCGCAACTCCCCACGGTGCCAGCGCTGCACAGCTCACACTGGGAGAGCACTTAGCAAGTGCCCGGCCTGCTCTGGGTGCTGTGCATGGGCTCACCTCACTCACCATCTCATGTAACCGCGTTGGGCCTGTGCCATGCTCTCCCTATGTTGTGGGCTGGCCCGAGCCAATCCGGATAAACATGGGCAGGTCCTGGTGGTGTGTAGCTGGTAACCAGGGAGGAGGATAATGCCATCCCTCCTTCTGCCCTCTGGCTACAGGTAAGGCTCTGGCTGGGGCTGTGCAGTGTCCCTATGGCCAGCTCAGCACAGAGACCTGGGTCTCTGGAACTCTGCACAAGCACCTGCTCCTCTGGCACAGGCTGCTGGCCTCAATTCCAGTGTCCCATTCCTGCCCCAGGAGGGAGCCCTGTGCATATGCCCCACCAACCACCAATCTTAAATGCCATTAATTTCACCAACAAACACAGAAGAATTGAAATCAGGGACTCAAACAGATATTTGTTCACCTGTGTTCATAGCAGCATTATCCACAATAGCCAAAAGGTGGAAGCAACACAAGCGTGCATTGAGGAAGGAATGGATAAACGAAATGTGGTGTATCTACACAATGCAATGTTACTCAGCATTAAAAAGAAATTCTGACACCTGTTGACAGCATGGATGAACTTTGAAAACATTGTGCTAAGTGAAATAAGTTAGTCACAAAAGGCCAAATGCTGTAGGATTCCACTTACATGAGGCACGTAGAGTTGCTGAATTCATAGAAACAGAAAATAGAATGGTGGTTCCCAGGGGCTAAGCAGAGGGGGCAATGGGGAGTTGTTTAATGGGTACAGAGTTTGTTCT
>NW_007737697.1:33642-35757 GCF_000696425.1 Galeopterus variegatus | reverse complement strand
CTGTGGCTACATTTTGGTCTCCATGGATGGACAACTTAGGCCTCACGGGAGCCTCAGGGAATCATCCATGGGAACCACTTCATAGGCATTAGCACTTCCTTACTCTTTAAAGTTCCCCAGAAGTTTCTTCTTAGAGCACATTTGGGCAGGAGGCCAAGTTATAAGCATCCAAACCTGCATCATAGTTGATGTGCTGCCCCAGAAGTTTGAAAATGAGCCTTCAGTGCCAAGCAGCCAAGTTTGGCAGAACCCCTATTGTGCTAACCATGCCCCAACACGTGCCTTGGTCATTGCCTAACCCAGGAAGCAAGGATGTGAGTGCTCTGCTTCTCTTGCTCCTAACAGGTCACCTGAAGCTTCTTTCTGGAGGATTGCACACCTTTATGCTCCTGAGGACCAGGTGCACTGAGTCAGCAATCCAGTTAGGAACTCAGCAACCATCCCGACATTTATGAGCTTTCAGCCTGCTTGAGTTTCAGGCCATGTCCTGTATTGCCACAACACTTCCTTGAATCAACACAAAATCTTTCTGCTACAACTTGTGCTCCTCCATTCTAATTCAATNCTTCCTTGAATCAACACAAAATCTTTCTGCTACAACTTGTGCTCCTCCATTCTAATTCAATCAGAGCTAGTATGCGTAGTGTCTTCTTGTTATTTTTAATGCATTCATTCATTTATTCACTCATTCGTCGGTTCATTCTTTTATTTTTATTCATGCACTTAGTTGAACCTCATAGACATCTACTTATGACAGACATTGTGCTGGCTGTTAGGGATATAATGATGAGTAAAGACACGGATGTGAGGAAAATGGAGACAGACTGGTCAGGCTCCCTCACCTCATATCCAGCGGAGCATGACTCAGCATGTCTGTTGTAATACGTTACTTAACAGTGCTATAACTGCATGTGCGCTCATGTACTCCCTGTCTATCTGACTCCAGTATAAAAGGCAGTGGTTCTGATCCATGAGCGGAGCTGAGCTCACATCTGAATAAAACATGTCAACCTTGCCAATGGCTCCCAGAATCTTTTCCTAAATACCTAGCTCGTGACCTGCACAGGACAGGTTTGAAGGGTCTGTGTGACCCAGCCTGACAATGGACACTTGTCCTAGAGGGGTTTAAAGCCTAGTTAAGTGATTATAATTTTGTAGGTATAACACTGTAAACAGGGACAGGGCTGATATTTAGATATGTACATTGGTACTGCTGCTTCAGTTGCTCTGCACACCCAGGATTCATTAATTAAAGGGTTAAACCTGTTATGAGGTGGGGAGGGGCGGGGTTGCCTCAGGACCCTGGCCCATGCTATGGCCAGCACCAGCATTGCTCAGATTAGTGCCTAGATGTTAAGTGTGTTGACTTGCAGTCTTGATTATGTTTGGGTCCCAGCTAGGGGAGGATGATGGTTAGAGAAGGTGACATGTATTAAAATATTTTAAAAATGAGTAGCTGGACACATGAAAAGGATGTAGAGGACACTGGGTGAAAACAGGTGGTCCAGATACATGGGACAGTCTGAGCAAATGCAGGGAGGGGAGACATAACATGGTGACTTGATAGAACTGTAGCGGTTTGGGGGCACTGTCCAGGGACGACACGAAGCCACCAGCGGAAGCAGATGGGGCTGGAGGATGGCATGGGCCAGGCTGGGAAGGGCTGCGAGCACCACCTTAGGGCTCTCGGGGTCTCAGCAACTGAGTGCGACTCTCCCCTTTGTGTTTGGAAAGGGATTTCTGGTGTTGGCGTGCAGGCTGTGTTTGAGAGGAGACCCAGGCTAGGAGAGCGGTGTGGAGGCTCCGATGGCACCTTCTCCAGGCGAGGACGGTAAGGGATTCAGGGAGACGGTCGAGACTATGGGGAAGGAGGGCAGAGGTGGGGGACATTCTGGAGGAATAGTCAGCAAGGGTTGGTGATTGTTTGGGAATGGGACGCGAGAGAGAGGAAGGAATCTGCCAGGTCTCAGAAGGCTGGAGGCAGGCGTCTGTGTTAGTGACCCAGTGCTGTGGTAGCACACTATCTTCTGGTGGCTCTGAGGAGGAATCATCCCATGACTTTTCCTACTCACTTGTGGTGGCTCTGGCAATCCTTGGTGTTCCTTGGTTTGTAGA
>NW_007737697.1:31299-32707 GCF_000696425.1 Galeopterus variegatus | reverse complement strand
TAGACATATCTTTGAGGGAAACACCATGCAACCACTACATTATCTGAACAGAATAGAGAACATTCATGAGGAAGGAGATTGGGAGAGATTGATGAGTTTAGTTTTTTAGATGTGCAGAAGGCATATGGGTTGGGAGCTCATAGAGGTGTTTGGGCATCCTTGTGTATGTTTCGTACATAAGAGTAGGCAGCATCTCTCAGGGAGGACACATACAACAAGAAAAGCAGCGGGCTGAGGGTGGACCCTTGAGGAATGTTGTAAAGTAAGGCAAGTCATAACTAAAGGGCAAGTCATAACTAAAGGCAAAATGTTTCATTACTTTAGTTATACTAAGTTTCCATTTCTATTGTCAGGACTAGGGCTCAGACCCTTCAAACCCATTGTACAGATTGGATCACCAGACCCACGAGGCTGGGTCCCCAGACCCCTCACACGCAGGCCCATGCTAGGTAATTGGGAAAGATTCTGTGAGCTGCTGGCAGATAACATGAGCTCAGTCCTCAGCTTCCTCAGTGGCGGCAGCTTACAGGTCTGGTGGTGGTGCTGGCCTTGCGGAGGGTTCCGGAGGCACTAACAGTAGCAGTAGTGGCCTCCCCATGGCTCCCTCCCCCCCAGGCATTCCCGGGTGGGAGGCGCCGTGGATCAGAGCCACTTATCCTTTATACTTAAGTCCATAACCCAGAACACCTGGGTGCACACGTGCAACTACACTAGACGATAACCAAGGAACACCTGAGCGCATGTGCCTATTTATATCAAATGCTCGGCAAGATTCTGAACATCTGAGGGGCCCTGGCCATTTTCCTATATTTTCCCAACAAATGTCAATAACTGTGAATGCCAAAAAGGAGTGGTCACAGGAGAACCATGAGCCAGTCCTATGAGTGGGACAAGGTACTAGAAAGGTTCAAGGAGAGTCCCCAGGAAGAAGTTCATCAGTGAAATCTACTAAGACAATTGCTCGGTTCCAAGGTGTCTGCACTGCCATGCTTGTGTGAACTTGAATTAAAGGGAGCCCTGCCATTTCCCCTGCCGGGGCTGATGGCATACTCATTTCTGCGATGACAGTGATTAACAATGGACAGCACAGTGGACACAAAGAGGAGTGGCGTGGCTATGAGTAGGATGCTTTTAACGCTGGTTGTCACACTTGCATTTCAAGATAATTACCTTAGCTGCGTAGGGCAAAACCCTGAACTGATCTAATTTCCCCTTAAAAACTTCTGTCTGCTCTAATGTGCCTAATTATCGCAATTATAAGGTTGTTTCAGGATAAAAAGTGACTAGAAACAAAATTGCAGAAGATTAGATTAGAGCGACACGTAGTTAAGGCACAAAAGTGCAGCCACGCTTTTGTGTCACTGTCAGACAAATCTGGGGGCTGCACGGACCGCTGATCTGACTGTGA
>NW_007737697.1:29100-30758 GCF_000696425.1 Galeopterus variegatus | reverse complement strand
ACGCTTTTGTGTCACTGTCAGACAAATCTGGGGGCTGCACGGACCGCTGATCTGACTGTGACGCTATTTCTTACTTACGATGTTCAAGGCAGTGGTCTGTGTGCCCGGGGTTGATTAGCCGTGGCTTGTTCCTGCAGTTCCAAACTAATTGGCAGAGTTTCAAGTGCTTTTGTACATTCGACTCTCTTAGAATTATGCTTCCATAATCTTATAGTTCACGGTACTCTAATTCTGGAAGAACTGGAATTCCTGTTAATTCTGAAAGGTGGCTCTAAATGTCAAAGGCTTTCTGCAAACCTTTTTGTTGACTTTAGGCCTGGGTTTGAGTCACCTGGAAGTGAATTGAGAAGAGCAGGTGTTTTAATTGGAATAGGCTGGGTTTCACCGTAGTAAGAAATGACCCCACCAGCTCAGTGGCTTAACACAACAGGTTATTCTCACTCAGACTACGCATGCAACTCAACTACATATGCAACCTGCGGCCCAGGTTGATAGAGGCTCCACCATCTTTTGACCACACCATCTGGGACACATGGACTTCTACGTGGCCACAGTAGGGGAGGGGAGACTGGGCTCTTTGCCACCTCAGATCAACCCATTGGCCAGAAACTAGTCTCATGGTCCTCGGGCCCCCAAATGCAAGGGGATGAGATGTGCAGCCTTCCACGGGCCAGAGTGAGAGCCAAATGCGATACTGGTGGTGGCTGGTTACACCCACCAGAGACTAGTGGAGAATGCCAGTTATCTGAACATTTCAGCACCGGTGAGTGTTTAGTGAAGCCTCCCTAGGGCTTCCTCCCACAGCATCAGTGGTCTGCCAGACAGTCTTGCCCGGGGATCTGCCTGGTTTTGGATATGTAAGTAAATGTTTGACGGACCTGTTTGGAGTGCCAAATAAGCCCATGCTACCTTTTCCTTTTCCAGAAACTTCTCTTGACAGAAGGTGTGCCTTGGTAGCTTTTTCTTTTTTTTCCATCCAGTGACCCTATTCCCCTGGATATCTCCCATTGGACCAAGGTGAGGCAACCCCATTGGCCAGTGAGTATCCAATCAGATTCTGTTTCTCATAATTGTAACCAGGTGACATAGACTGTCGTTGGACTAGGAGCTCTGGAACCTGCTAGGAGGTGTCTCCTGGTGTTGTGGCCTGGCTATCTCTGTAGCTCCCTGCGGTTGTGGTGGCCCTCAAGCCTGGGGACAGTTCAGACTCTGCAGCCTTAAAATACAAGAAATGAGGCTCATAATCCTTCCAATTTGGACTTTTTCCTATACCATGGTGTTGGTTTGCAGAGGGCAGCAAAAGAGTGGTTTCAAGATTCTGCTTCTTAACACCACTAGTCAGAAAGCTAGAATGCTTCTAGGAGACAGTTTCTCATCAGTACCACTCCCTGGACACATGTCCTGGCAGGGGAGCCTGGTGGCCTGAGCTCCAAAACGTTGGTCGTTGCTTTGTGGCTTATTCTTGCTGTAATAGGCTACACCCAAGTGATGAGTGGAATCACAGCCCCTGTTCCCTTCGGGGCTAGGGTGGGGGAGTGCAGAGACAGGGCACAGGTCTGGCTGTGACTCTTTGCAGGCTGGATCAAGGCTGAGGTGTGAGAGGAAACTAAGGACTGGGGTCTGCTGTCTGTGAACTAGAAGGCAACCAGAGGCAGATG
>NW_007737697.1:26932-28367 GCF_000696425.1 Galeopterus variegatus | reverse complement strand
GCTACACCCAAGTGATGAGTGGAATCACAGCCCCTGTTCCCTTCGGGGCTAGGGTGGGGGAATGCAGAGACAGGGCACAGGTCTGGCTGTGACTCTTTGCAGGCTGGGTCAAGGCTGAGGTGAGAGAGGAAACTAAGGACTGGGGTCTGCTGTCTGTGAACTAGAAGGCAACCAGAGGCAGATGCCAGGCAAAAGGTTTCGCCTGGTTCCCCCTTGACAGGTGGGCACAAAGAAATGCCTCACTGTGGTTTGCACCTACCTTCTGCAGCTGAGCACATTGGATTTTCAAGATTGGTGGACTTGGGGCATCTCATGCTCCACATTAGTGCTTTCAAGTGACAGAACTGGAGGTCATGTAAAGCTGGGTTTGAGGTGGCCAGGAGCACTGTGATAAGGAAGAGAAGAGACCTTCTCTGCATTTAGGGACAGGAGAAGAAAGCATGCAAGGAGAGAAAGGAGGACAAAGGAGGGAGGTGAAAAGCTCTCACTTTCTAGATTCCAGCTATGGTTTCTGAAAATTCCTGCTGAAACTTCTCTCTGTTAACACCCTGGCATGAGCTAGTTGAAGTGGGCACCTACTCTTTCACTAGAAAAGAGGGGGAATGTCTCTTCATTCTTGCAAACAGAATTGCTACTGTACTGTATGTTCATCCAACAAATGTTTCTTGACCTTCCACAATAAAGGGTTCTCTGCTGCCCCCTGGGGATAAATGGTAAACAAGATATAGCCCTTGCCATGGAGTGACCTACTTCAGTCAGGTAGGAAATGCACACAAGCAAGCAGGCTTGACAGTCCAGCGTGAGAAGGAGTCAAAAGGAGGGTGTAGCTTCCGCAGACTTCCCAGGGGGCTGAGGCTTTCAGAGGGCCCTGGCAGATGAGCAGGAGTATGTCAGTGGGGCCAAGGTAGAGGCAGGACGGTGAGTGCTCCAGGCTGAGGGACAGTGTTCAAGACGCAGGCCAGCTAGCTATGGCCATTTTGGGCTCTGTGGCTAACAGTCCCAATTGCAGACATTTCTTGCTCTGTTACCTGCAACTCACACTAACTTAACAAGTGTCAGTTTTCACCCTGATGCCTGGCATAGCAAGCAGCTCAGTTGAGGCCTTAATATTATTAGCCATCCTTAATTAAATATATTCTCCAGGTAGTACCTGATGGTCATACCAATTAGGAATTTTAAAAACCATTAGCAGTGTATCAGTAAAGATTTCTTTCTGAAAGGCTGGCTGTTAGAGAGACTCAGCAAAGAACACTAATTGAAGCTGTTTCTCCATGTTAAAATGTCAGCCCACCAATTATGGCATCTCCTTCAGTCTGTGTGTCCTGGAAACATGTATTAAGCGTCATGTGCTTATGGTCTTTCAGCGTATGATTGATCACATTTTTCTTAAAATTGAAATATACAGTTTCTCCAAAAATTGCATTCTGTTCCTTCT
>NW_007737697.1:21454-25819 GCF_000696425.1 Galeopterus variegatus | reverse complement strand
AAGTAAAGAGGTACTACCCAACCCCAGAATTGTAAGTCCAGGGTCTTTCAGCTTTCTAACATACTAAATAGTTTAAGTTTATGAGTAGGCTCCTGTCTAAGGCACTATTTTTGTTGTTATTCAAGACACAACTCAAATCAATATTTGTCAGATACAAAGGGCAACATGAGAAAAATGATTTTCTGAAAAGTCCCTGAACTATCAGTACAAGTCCTGAGTAAGGCTTTATTTATGATACTCATGGGGTACATTTGCTGTGATGGCATCTCTCTCTCTTTTTTCGTGGTGACCTTCATATTTATGATAGTTATGTTTCTAATTTCATCTTGGGTAGTAGCACAACAGCATTAATTAACCAATCTGTTCCTGGAGAAGGTGCCATGATCTCATCATTGGGAAGTGAGTAACTGCACAGGTCATCTGAAATAAATGTCTGGGGATGGGGTCCCAAGGGCAGCAGAGCTGGCACGTGTGTGTGTGTGTGTGTGTGTGTTGGGGGGAGGTGGAATTGGAGATTACCGGCTGGGGTGGTTGGAAGGAATTGGAGGAGGGATGGGCAGGAGCTGGAGAGAGTAGTTGGGAGCATAATTGAGAATATACATTTGACTCTAGAAAATGTAGATGTCTTTATACACAAAGCCATAGTAATTTGGAATTTATGACTGTGTAGGGGGGTGTAGGCAAAGCTCAATTTTATTTAAGTTGACACTTCAGAATACAGACTCAGGACTTAGCCAGAAGATGGCAGACTAGAGGTGCCCAGTGTACATTCCTCCCACAGAATAGGACCAGAACAACTAATAGACAGCTAAATACCGATGGCGGCATCAGTGGGAGAGGGTGGGAGTACAGCAGGAGACTGGTGAGATTGCTGTCGAGAATAAAAACCCAGGAAAGTAAAAGAGAGAAGAGAGAGAGGCACGTGACCTTAGCCACCACGTCTCTGACACTGGGATCCACACTGGAAGAATTTCCCTAGCAGTAAAAAGGTAAGCAGAGGACACACACCAACCTCCGTCCTCACCACATAGGCCCACAGGTCCATTGGCAGGACAAGTCTGGAGCCAAATGTGGATAGTGTTCTACAAAACTAGTGCTCTAGAACATTAGCATGGACAGTATACACCCCACCACCCACCCTCAGGACCCAAGCCAGTACCATCAGTTTCAAGATGGCACCAGCAGATTGGTGCCATCTTGAAACTAGGGCTGTTACAGGACCACACCGGCCATGGGGCCAGAGCCACAGTGCTTCCCCAGTGCACTCACAGGAGAGACTGCAATGCCCTGATCCTGGCAGCTGGAAGTCTGGGCTCATAGTGGCAATGACTCTGTTCTGCAGCTTTGGAAGCTAACCCTAGACTGGCTGACCTAATACATCCCCGTACCCCTGGCCAGATATCTAACAGGCAGACCCTCCTCAGGTGGACCATTCCCCATTCCTCTCCCACCCCCAGCCCTGTCAGCTGACTGAGTTGTGTATGCCTGAGACCCCAAGTCAGAAAAACAGCTTGTAGGTTTCTACCATAATGAGTATACCCTCAGGCCAGTGGTAATAAAGTGCATCTGCCCCTTTCAGAGGGGTGGCCTGGCAGCTCCACCCCAAACAGTCCTGCCTAGCAACTTTGCCAACAGACCAAGAAGTGAATGAATGCACTGGCCCCTTTACTGCAGGACTGCTCAGCAGCCCCACCCAGCTCCCAAGGTGGCCCTCTGTGGAGTGCCTGTCCATCGGCACTGCCTACCACCCACAAGAGGAGGAATGGGGTTCTCCATGGAGGGCTCATCCAGCAGCCACACCCACCTCCTAAGAAGTGGCTCAGCAGCCCTTCCCTAGGAGTCCAGCGCCTGAACTACAAAGGAAGGCACAACCTTGCGGCTGCCACTGTTGCTACCCCCCCAACCATAGAGCACTACTGCCATAGCTGTCCTTCTCCATGCATATCAGCTAGTCCTACTCCCTACCAACAACCAGCCTGTGCACCACCAGCTCCACCTCATCCAGATCCAGATGTTCCCACTTTATACCAGGCAGAAGGAAAGAGGGAGAGGTGAGGACCCAGGTGAAGCCTCTGCCCACAGGAAAGAGGAAAAAGGAAAGAGAAATTTTGCCCAGGTCAGTCATTCCAGTGGAGGGCCTTTAGCACACCCCAGTGCACCTATTAGGGGCATGGGACAATAGCTGGAGTGCCAGCAAGTCTGCCCAGGGCCAACAGTCAATATAAAACACATCTACAGGAGGAAATCTCTCTCCTCAAAACCCACTCTGGAGAAATAGAAGAAGTAGCTATGCCACTAGGTGACCAGACATCAATGTAGGGATACAAGAAAAAAAAAAAAAAGCGAAGAAAGAAAGAAAAATATGGCACCACCAAAGGAATACAATAATTCTCAAGTGCTGAGCCCCAAACATCAGAAAACTTTTGAAATGACTGAAAAGGAACTCCAAGCAAAAGTCTTAATGAACCTCAATGAGATACAGGAAACTTCATATGTATAGCACAACAAAATGAGAAAACCAATTCAGGATACAAAGGAGGAACTTTATAAAAAGATAAATACCTTAAAGGAGAATGTACCAGGACTCATTAAACTGAATGATTTATTCAATGAAATAAAAAATACAACCAAGAGCTTAAGCAGCAATCTAGAACAAGCAGAAGAAAGAATTTCTTTTTTATCTGACCAGTAAGGGGATTGCAACCCTTGGCACAGTGTGTCCATGCCATTCTCAGTCAGTGAGTGCACTGGCCATCCCTATATAGGATCCAAACCTGCAGCCTTGATGCTACCAGCTCTGTGCTCTCCCAAGTGAGCCACAGGGCTGGCCCAGAAGAAAGAATTTCTAATCATGAAGATAGTCTTTCTGAAAGGTGGACAAAACAAATAAAAGAAAAAGAATTTTAAAAAGTGAAGAAAATCTACGACCTTAAGTGCACAAAAATCCAAATCATAGGTGTTCTGGAAAGAGAGAAAATGGAAAAGGCATTAAAAACCTATTCAATGAAATAGTAGTGGAAAACTTCCCAAGCATTGGGAGAGATACAGACTTATTCATTCAAGAGGCTCAAAGATCTCCAAACAGATTCAATCCCAAAAGGTCCTCTATAAGGCACATTGCAGTCAAACTGTCAAAAGTCAAAGACAAAGAGAGAATCCTAAAAGCAGCAAGAAAAAAGCATCAAGTCACCTATAAAGGAGTTCCCATAAGACAAACAGCAGATTTCTCAGCAGAAACCTTACAGGCCAGAGAGAATGGGATGATAGATTCAAAGTACTAAAAGAAAAAACTTGACAGCCAAGAATACTATAGTCAGGAAGGCTATCTTTCCAAAATGAAGGAGAAATAGTGTATTTTCCAGACAAACAAAAACTGCAGGAGTACACAACCACATGACCAGCCCTACAAGAAATTCTAGAGGGGGTCCTGCATCTGGAATGCAAAAATGATAATCACCACTATAGTACACAAGATAGAATAAAACACACTAGTAGAACAGATATGCAATCAGGAAAGAGACAGAACCTATATCTCACCATCTCAAAAAACCAACAAACACTGAAAAGAAACAATAAAGGGGAAAGAAAGGAACAAAAGACATCTCAAACAACCATACAAAAATCAATAAAATGCCAAGATTAAGACAATAACTCTCAATAACAACCTTAAATGTAAATGGATTGAATTTTTCACTCAAAAGACATAGACTGGCTGAATGGATTAAATACTAGACCCAGCTATCTGCTGTCTACAAGAAACTCACCTCACCAAAGTCTAAAGACTCACATAGACTAATAGTGAAGGGATGGAGAAAGATATACCATGCAAATGAAAACCAAAAGCAAGCAGGAGCAGCCATTCTTACATCGGACAAAATAGACTTTAAACCAAAAACTATAAAAAGAGACAAAGAAGGTTATTAGATAATGATAAAGGGATCTGTCCATCAAGAGGTTATAAAAATCATAAATATATATGAACCTAATTTTGGAGCACCCAGATATATAAAGCAAACACTATAAGACCTAAAGAGAGAGATAGACTCCAATACAATAATAGTTGGGGACCTCATACCCCTCTCACAACACTGGAGAGATCATCTTGGCAACAAATCAACTGAGAAACATGACATTTAAACTACACTTTAGACCAATTGGACTTGGCAGATATCTACAGAACATTTCTTCCAACAATTACAGAATATACATTCTTCTCATCAGCACATGGAACATTCTCCAGGATAGACCACATGTTAGGCCACAAATCAAGATTCAACAAATTAAAAAAAATTCAAATCATTTCAAGTATCTCTTCAAATCACAATGGATTAAAACTAGAAATCAATAATAATCAAAATTTTGGAA
>NW_007737697.1:19597-21075 GCF_000696425.1 Galeopterus variegatus | reverse complement strand
TCTTCTCATCAGCACATGGAACATTCTCCAGGATAGACCACATGTTAGGCCACAAATCAAGATTCAACAAATTAAAAAAAATTCAAATCATTTCAAGTATCTCTTCAAATCACAATGGATTAAAACTAGAAATCAATAATAATCAAAATTTTGGAAACTATACAAATACATGGAAATTAAACAGCATGCTCCTGAATGACCTATGGGTCCAAGAAGAAATTAAACAGTAGATCAAAAAATTTCTTGAAACTAATGAAAATCAGGGTACATCATACAAAAACATGGGATACTGCAAAAGCAGCACTGAGGGAATTTTATTTCAGTAAATGCTTACATCAAAAGAATAGAAAGACCCCAAATAAACAACCTGATATCACACCTCAAAGAACTAGAAAAACAAGAAAAATTCAGCCACAAAATTAGTAGACAGAGATAAATAATGAAGATCAGAGTGAAACTAATTGAACGAGACAAAAAAAGATACAAAAGATCAATGAAACAAAAAGTTGTTTTTTTGAGAAGATAAAGTAGACAAACTATTAGCTAGTCTAACTAAAAAAAAGAAGAGGGATGATTCAAATAACAATAATCAGAAATGAAAGAGGAGACATTACAACTGATACTACACCAATATAAAGAATTATTAGAAACCATTATGAACAACTTTATTCCCCAAATTTGAAAATCTGGAGGAAATGGATAAATTCCTGGACACATAAAAACTACTAAAACTGAACCAAGAAGACTCAGAAAATCTCAATAGATGAAAGACAAGCAACAAAATTGAAGCGGTAATCAGCAGTCTCCCAACAAAGAAAAGCCTAGGACTATATGACATCACTGTTTAATTCTACCAAATCTTTAAAGAAGAATTGATACCAATCTTTTTCAAATTATTCCAAAAAATTGAAACAGAGGCTATTCTCCCATCTATGAGGTCAGCATCACCCTGATACCAAAACCAGACAAAGATACAACAAAAAAGAAAACTACAGGCCAATATCCTTGATGAACATAGACATAAACAGACTTAACAAAGTATTAGCAAACAGAATACAGCAGCACATCAAAAAGATTATGCATCATGATCAAGTGGGATTCATCCCAGGGATGTGAGGATGGTTCAATATATGCAAATCAATAAATGTGATATGCCACATCAACAAAATCAAGGACAAAAACCATATGATTATCTCAATAGCAGAAAAAGCAATTGACAACATTCAGCATCCTTTCATGATAAAGACCATCAACAAATTAGGGGTGGGAGGAAAGTAGTTCAACACAACAAAATCAATATATGACAAAACCACTGTCAATATCATTCTCAGTGGGGAAAAGCTGGAAGTTTTTCCTTTTACAGCAGTAACAAGATCAGGATGCCCACTATCACCATTCCTATTTAACATAGTATTGAAAGTACTAGCCAGAGCAATTAGGCAAGAGAAAGAAATAAAGGGCATCCAGATTGGAAAAGA
>NW_007737697.1:586-18379 GCF_000696425.1 Galeopterus variegatus | reverse complement strand
AGATTCAATGCAGTCCTCATCAAAATACTGATGACATTCTTCACAGAAATAGAAAAAAACAATCCTAATATTCATATGGAAGAACAAAAGACCCCGAATAGCCAAAGCAATCCTGAGCAAAATAAATAAATACATAAATAAATATATAAATAAATAAATAAAGCTGGAGGCATTACACTGCCTGACTACAAAGCTATAGTAAACAAAACAGCATGGTACTGGTATAAAAACAGACACACTGACCAATGGAACAGAAGAGAGAATCAAAAAATCAATACAAGTACTTACAGCCAACTGACTTTTGACAAAGACACCATGAACATACATTGGAGAAAGGGCAGCCTCTTCAATAAATGGTGCTGAAACTGAACATCCATATGTAAGAGAGTGGAATTAGACCCGTTCCTCTTGCTATATACCAAAATCAACTCAAAATGGATTGAAGACTTATATATAAGCCCTGAAACTATAAAAGTCCTAGAAGGAAACACACGGGAAACACTTTAGGATGTGGGACTGTGCAAAAGACATTATGAATAAGACCCCCAAAGCAAAGGCAACAAAATAAAAAAATAAACAAATGGGATTATATCAAACCAAAATCCTTCTACACTGCAAAGGAAACAATCAAAGGACGGAAAAGACAACCTGCAGATTGGGAGAAAATATTTGCAAACTATGCATCCAACAGGGGATTAATATCCAGAATATACAAGGAACTCAAACAANAACAAATGGGATTATATCAAACCAAAATCCTTCTACACTGCAAAGGAAACAATCAAAGGACAGAAAAGACAACCTGCAGATTGGGAGAAAATATTTGCAAACTATGCATCCAACAGGGGATTAATATCCAGAATATACAAGGAACTCAAACAATTTAACAGTAAAAAAACAAATAATCTGATTTAAAAGTGGGCAAAGGAGCTCAACAGACATTTCTGAAAGGATGACAAACAAATGGCCAGCAGGTACATGAAAAAGTGCTCCACATCGCTAATCATCAGGGAAATGCAAATCAAAACCACACTGAGATATCATGTCACCCCAGTTGGACTGGATATCATCAAAAAGAGAGAGAACAACAAATGTTGGTGAGGATGCTGTGAAAGGGGATACCTCCTGCACTGTTAGTAGGACTGTAAATTGGTGCAGCCATTATGGAAAACAGTATGGAGTTTCCTCAAAAACATGCAGATAGAACTGCCATACAATCCAGCAATCCCACTGCTGGGTATATACCCAAAGGAATGGAAATCATTGTCAAAGGGATACCTGTACTCCCATGTTTATTGCAGCTCTATTTACAATAGTCAAGAGTTGGGACCAACCTAAGTGTCCATCAACAGATGACTGGATAAAGAAAATGTGGTATGTATACACAAAGGAATACTATTCAGCCATAGAAAAAGAATGTAATTCTGCCATTCACAACAGCATGGATGAACTTGGAGAAAATTATGTTAAGTGAAATAAGCCAGGCACAGAAACAGAAATATCACATGTCCTCACTCATAAATGGGAGCTAAAGAAACTAAACAAAGAAAAAAAAAAAAAAACAAGAAAGAGAAAAACAAAAGAAATAAATAACAATAAGTTGGACTTTCAGAAGGAGAGAACAGAACTGTGGTTATTATTAGAGGGGAGAAAGGGGGACAGGGGTTACAGAGAAACCGGTTAAGGGACACAGAGAATGATTATGTTTTGTAATGATGAATAAGCTAATTATCCTCATTTGATCATCACATATTGTATAAGTATTGATAGTCAACTCTCTACCCCACAAATATGTGTAATCAATTATTTTTCAATAATAAAAACAATACAGACTCAAAGTGTAACCAAGAACCTGTGCTTAACAGGCACGTGTTCTGACTTCCTTCCACCCGTGCCTCTCCTCATCAGGTGAGGAGTCTGTGGGCAAAGAGGTAGTGCTCACCTGTAGCCTCTCCTTCACTTTCCAGGCCTCATCTAGGTATCCTAGGCCCTGGAATTCCCTGTCCAAACAGCCTTGATCTTGGTACCAAGGCCTGTGCAGGTGTTTTCCTCGAGTTTGTCCTAGGGAGGGTGGCCCGTCCCCAGGCCTTCAGGGTGGAGGAGGTTTAACTGTTTACAGGAGGAAGGGGTGGTTGGAACTTAGATGTGAGGCATGTGAGGACTCACATGCACATGAGCAGCTACGAGAAATTACAGAATTTTTAAACTTAGACTTGGCCTTCTAGGTCATTTGAAGGTGTATTTGACTAAGTAGTAAAACAGAGAATTTATTTGAAAGTTTATTGGCTTGATGAATAACTTGTACCTATTTAGACGTAAAAGCACATGGGCTTTCACGTGAGTGATAGGGGTGGGTCTGATAGTCAAAATACTTAAAAGAATAAAGTATCTTCAAGTGGTCTCTTGCACTTCTTAAGTACCTATTTATGTGTAAGCAATTGAGGTGTCCTCACATACTATCAGCTAGTTACTGAATTTGATTCTTAAAGACATATTAATGCATGTCATACCAGCCTATATAGTTTCTATCCAAACTTGGAAGGAACCCAGATGTGACTGGATCCCCCTGGGCAGCCTCTGTTCTCATCCTGCCCTGCTGATGGGATATTGCAGAAATTAATGCTTTGTGCACCAGGCTGACTCTTCTATCACCCCCCTGCTCTTCCCCCATATCCCCCAAATTCCAGCTTCACTACCAGGTCTGAGTCCTAGGAATTTTTCTAAAGTGTTGTGGTAGGAGAAGAAATTAAAGATAATAGCTGACAGTGTCGATGGGACAGGCTTTGTTCTAAACCCTTCATGTGTTTAGGGACCTGGTACAGAATGTATGGGGCCCAGATCAAAATGAAAACTCTGAGCCCCTTGTTCAAAAATGACACAGAATTTCTAGACAGTAACAGCAGAGCATTAAATCAAGTGTGGGGCTCTGCTAAGCTTGGGGCTCTGGGACTGCAGAAGTCACAGGCCCAGGAAACCAGCTGTATTATTAACTCTTCAGTGTTGTCCTCATAACAACATTTTGAGCTATAACTATCCCTATTGTACAAATGGGAATGCTGAGGTATGTAAGCATAAGTGTGGTCGGTCCAAGGTCATGGGGTTAAAACAGTGCAGCTGAGATTTGAACCCAGATATTTGTGGTGCCTTAATCAATGTGCTCAGCTGCCTCACTAGGGGAGAGAGTGTGGGCCCCACACCCATAGCTAAGCCTAGTAAAGCCCTTCTGTTAAATGTCTGGACTCTTTCTCCAAAGTTTTTTTCTGGTGTGGCTCGTTGCTCCTACTCCCTCACCCCTAAAATCACAGACTCTGTTATACAAACAAATCACAAAAGCCAAGAATAAACGGACTCCCACCCTAGTAACTTATGGGCCCCTCTTCTATTGTAATTTAAACATCCTCTCTGGGGAGTCTCTTCCCACCACATGCACACACAACCAAGAGGCTTAATAAGATTTTAAGCCAACAAAAATCAATCTTGTTGTGGGAGAGATTTTATTTCTAAGAAAATCAGATTTTCTCCACGTGGTTATAGTAACAAAATTACATTTCCTTTAAAACATTCCACTTATTTTTGACCATTTATTCACTTTTATAGTTCTTTTCTTCCATTAGCCTAAATCTGTGAGTTTCTATTCTAGATTGTTCCAGATTCCAAGCAAGTGTGATAAGCGAGAGTCTATATTAATCTGTTTTGATCATTTGATGTTCCATACACTCAACACACAATGACAGGGTCACTATGCAGAAATGCCTTTGCCTGTTTTGTGAAAATGTTCTTCCTTTCTGATAAGTTTTGCCAAGAAGTTAATCTTAATGCCAAGACATAAGAAAATCATTGCTAAGCGAATTAAAAAATGTGCTGTTCTATCCCTTGAGTGGGCATCTCAGCAACACCTTCCCAAGATACTTGAAGCAAAGACAGACTATTATTAGAACAATTGATTAATTTTGCAGCATTTGTATCATAAAATTACTATGTATATCTTCTTTGTAACTGAGTTGGAATTTTGCATAAGAGATTCATTAGAATGATGACTCAACTACTTAAGGGTCCTTTCCCACGACTAAATTATAGGACAAAAAGAGTGTATCTTATATTTCCAAATGTTTCTTCCCAGGGCTTGGAGTTCCCATGCTAAATGGTATCTATAAATAGGCTTGAAAGTTGGGGGAACGGAAGAAGGAGCAAGGATTGAAGGAGAAAGGAAATCTCCTTGGCAAAGTTTAAAATAAATTAAGTAGATCTGATTAGTAAAAGATAGCTATGTTTCGAGAAGATATTAAATGTTCTGTACAAATTATTTTATGTTGATTAAACAGTATGCTATAATTTCTTTTCTGAATTGAATGGGCTACAGTGAAAAATGTATTTGGCCCACCCTGAACAATAACTTCTCTCTGAAGACCTTTACTGTGAATTGAGAATTTCAAATTGGATGAAGAAATAACAATGCATGATGTTGCTGAGCAACCACTATATGTCTGTAAGTAACAAAGACTCGAAATGAGTAAGTTTTGGGTCACTTTCATGGAACAAATAAACTAATTACCAGGAGCAAAATTAAACACATTTACAAAAACTGAACCTGTGTAATATCATTTTATTCATATATTTGTGCTGAGGAGAGAGGATTTCATGATGATGAAGGTTCCTGACATGGGTTACAGCTCTTGAATTAGTTACATGCTGGGTGGCTAGTGATGTGGCTTTGGTGACTAGAGGTCAGGAACTGGACAGGCTCCCAGGTGCAGATGGATCAGCTTGGTTTTCACAGTGGTCTGTTGATTTTTGTGGATATCGATGGCCTCCCAAGAGCAGAGGTGGATGAAAGTTCTAGTTCCCATTCTCCACAACCTCATTAACAAGTGTTGACAATGGAGGCCAATCTTAGAGTGAATTCTGCCCCGAACACAGGCTTTGTTTAGCAAGGAAACACAAAACCTGTGTGTGGGAGCTCAGGGAAGTCTCATCTCTCTGTCTCTTTGAAAGTTAGACCACTCAACAGAATCTTTCATAATTTCATGGAATCCAAAACTTCAGGTCATCGTAGTCCTGGTGTTAGACTGCTGGCCAGACTCTTGTACCCTGCTCAGGTGGGCACAGAGAGCTGGAAATCATTTCTAGGCAGTTCACATACCTTGAACAGCACTCATCTCACCAACAGAAAATTATTTCCAACATCCTTTGTGCTAATTAACAAATCCTCTGATTCAGAGTCAGAGTGCTCTGGGTTGTAGGCTTCTGAAAAGGGGTTTTCAAATACTAAGAAACTGCTTCTGGAGTGTAGATTCCTGATTGGGGTATTTCAAATGTCTTACCCACTCCCAGGTTGTAGATTAAAATGGATTTACATCTTCTTGTGTATTTTATCAAATCGCGGATGCCATCACTTGTAAGATACACCCCTATTTTATGTATCACTAAGAAAGAAAAAAATGCTTCCAAATAAAACTGATACAATGCTCTTTTATCACTTTAAAATTTTATTTTATATTTATTGAAAGAACCTTTTCAGATTAGATTTAGACTTTTTGTATAGGTGAAGAAATGCTGGAAGTTTTCCTAAAAAAATTTCACAACCAAAAATTGACTTTTCTCAATCACTTTCTTGACTAAAAAAGTCTGCTTTGTTTAAGCCATCATTGTGCCTTGTGCCATCAAGAACATCGATGATGCACCATTTCTTAAAATAACCAAAAGCCTTTGGCTCTGGGCTCTTACCTGGTTCTTCCATTATGTAAGATCCAGCAGTGGTGAATCCACGTGGTATGGAGCCTGAAGTTTATAAAATTTAGGGGCTGGAGGCTTTCAGAAAAAGAATACAAAATCACAAATACAAAATTAGGTAAAATAGCAATTATTTATCTGGAATGAGAAAAACAAATAGTACAAAACATTGCAAATTTGCAAAGTCAAATTTTGCAACCCAAAGCTGTCAAATACCACAAATATTACAAAATACTGAACAATAACATAAATACTTTCATTCCTTAACTGCTTGACCTGTCTCTATGATGCCTTTTTCCTCCAGTTTTTGGCTGCATTCTCTGTGATTGCTCTGTTGTACTGAGCTACGTAATTGTTATCAAATTGCTCTTATACTGTGTTCATTGACTTATTGTTCAATAGGAAGAGCGGCTTTGCCATTGGAACACTTGATTCCCCAGACCATTACATGGCATCTGTTCAATTGCGTGTGCCATTTCATCCGCTACTGCCAGACTCCATCAGCACAGGACACCCCTCAGTTGGCCTCGTCTCTGTGCATGTGCATTCTGGTGTCTTTTCCTCTTCTTATAAGGACACCAGTCCTATTGGATTAGGGTCTCACCCTTGTGACCTCATTTAATCCCAATTACCTCCTAAAGGCCCTGTCTCCAAATGCAATCACACTGGGGGCTAGGGCTTCAGCCTATGAATTTGAGGGGAACACAGTTTAGCTCATAAGAGGGGCCATATGTAATGTGGGGCTGGAGTCTAACTTCTGGCCCTACACCTTTGTATCAAGATGCTGGACAAGGTGACAGAGCAGGTGGTGGGAAATCCAGGGAGTATTCCTATACTGACAAGGCTAGCAATAACGTAAACTTGGAAGTGACTGTGAGCCACAAAAGCCTCATCAAACCTCAGTGACCAAACCAGACTGTTTGGTCTGGTTTCTTCTACTCAACTACCCCTTGGCGGGTCCTCCAAATGCCTGCAGCTGTGCCACCACTACCCAACAAGAGAAGGGGATAGAGACAAATTGGAGTAGAAGGAGATAATGTCCTTCACTGATACTGGTTAAATATCTTACTTTTACAGATTTTATTCACACAAATATACTGTCAGGGTGCATCCCAGGGCCTCAGCAGGGTCCTGTGCAAGTGAGGGGCCCTGAAGCTTAAATTTTATTAGTTTCATGGTAAATCCATCTCTGAGAACTAACTTACTTTTGATGCCAACTTTGAGAATGTTGCAAAACACCTCCGATTCACCATTCTCCAATCCCTCCCTACATCCATTTGGCTCCTAGTTGTTAAAAAATATTAACTTAGCCTACAGAATTTTCTTCTAAATTGCTAACATCCACCCTGCAGGTTTTTTTATAATTAAACTTTTTATTTTGAGATCACTATAGTTTCATCGATGCAGTTGTGAGAAATAATATCGAAAGATCTCGTGTACCCCTTAGCCAGTTTCTTCCAGTGGTAGCATCTTATAAAACGTATGATATCTCAACCAGGATGTGGGCATTGGTACAGTGAAGTTGTGGAAAATTCCCATCACCATAAAGATCCCTCATGTTAGTCTTTTGTAGCCACACCCACTTTCCTCCCACTCCACCCACTTCTTAATTCCTGCCAACCCCTAATCTTTTCAGCATTTCTAAAATTCTGTCATTTCTAGAATGTTATATAAATGGGATCACATGGTAATAATGTTTTGAGGTGTTTTTTTTTTTTTTTTCAGTCCACATTATTCTCTGGAGATTCATCCCGGTTGTCTGCTGCTTTTTCGTTGCTTTTCAGAGTCTTCTTATATTTGTTTTATATATAACGTCCAGATTTTTTTTAGCTATACTTAGCTGGAGGAATTGGGAAAAATATTTCTACTCCATCTTCTTGGTAGCAGAAGACCCATCTGCAGGATTTGATGATGAAGTTTTGATATTTGCTCATATGCTGCAAAGACAATGACATAAGGACAGCTCCCTGCCCAAAGTCAGAGCTGGTTAAACTGTGAAAAAATGTGTGTTCTTGAATGAAATGCAGTATATCACCTAGTCTGTGATGAAGTGTTTTCCTGTAAGTTATAACAGGGCTGCTATGGTCTGAATGTTGGTGTCCCCTCAAAATTTGTAGGTTGGAACCTAATATCCAATGTGACAGTATTAAAAGGTGAGGCTTTTTGGAGGTGATTAGGTCATAAGGGTGGATCCCTCATGAATGGGATTAGTGCCCTTATAAAAGAGACCCCAGGGGGCTCCCTTGCTCTCCCCTCTGCCATGTGTGGACTCTAGAAGGTGCCATCTCTGAAGCAGAGTGTGGTCCTCATGAGACACTGAATTTGACGATGCCTTGATTTTGGACTTCCCAGCCTCCATAACTGTGAGAAATAAATTCCTGTTGTTTATAAACTATCCAGCCTAAGATATGTTGTTAATAGAAGCTGTAATGGACTAAGATGGATAATCTCTCATTTACCCACATTTTATGGTTCATTAACATTCTGTTCTCCTCACTTCTGTTTCTAAGTCTGAAGATATTAAAATCATAGAGATATTAAGCTTTGCTAATGTTTGTCAAACCGATTGAGAAGTTTGTTTATATAGTTTGTGTTACAGGTTGGGTTTCCCAGGGGGCAGACTCTGAGAAGGAGTTGAGCATGCAGGATGTTTACTAGGGACTGTCCTGGGCATCGACATCTGTGGGAGGGCAGAAGGAATCAGGATAGGCAGAGGGAGAGGTCAAGCTGTGACAGGAGCCCAACCACAGCCTGGAACAACTCCAGCCAGAGTTCAGGAGCAAAAATGGCCCTTCAGAGCTGTCCAGAGCTAATCCCAAATGGCCAGGCCTTTATGCACCTGCGTGGACCAGTCATGCATGTGGGCTGTTCTGAGCCAGTGGCTGTCTGCTGTGGAGGCATCCCTAAGGGCCTGCCCAGAGCGCTCTGAGCAGCCAGGCAGCAAGTCCTTCATTGAAGGGGGCTCAAGGCTGCACACAACACAGTGTGTCCATAAATACACATATATTAGAGATATATTTTCAAAAGTGTTTTACTATTAGGGGACATAATCAAAAAAGTTGGGCAACAACTGTCATAGAAGGCTGTGATTCTTTTAGTGGGAGAATAGTGCCAATATCTCAATTAATAATGATTCATAGTTCCAATTTGTTGATGTGAGTTTTCTAACTTATGTTTATTTGGGGTTTTAAATTAATATTCAATTTATTCAAGTAAAAAATTAGAAAGTCTTGTTTTCCTTAAGCCTGTATAAGTCCTACTTATAAATCTAATTGTTCTTTTTATAAATCCAGTGAATTTTAACAATCCCGCTTAAGGGTACTTTTATTAGTGTTCTGGTTGAACAGACAAAGCTACTTCAAATAATCATCCCTTTTACAATTTGGTTAATTAAATTCCTTTAAACATTTTTACTGCATTTGTAAATATATTTGATCTCTCCTCTTTAGGTAATGTAATAAATTAAACTTATGAATATTGTAAATCTCAAGTTCTCTTAAGCATCTGAATGCTGTTTACAAACCTAGCCAAATTCTCTTTAACCTTTCAGCTTAAAATCTCAGGTCAAAAATAAATTACACCTTTTAGTGGAATCACAATGGTCATTTGTTGGTTCTGATAGGCCAAATTATCTCAAAATCCTTCACCTACCAAACGTACACAGAGTATTCTTTAGTGTGACATATGAACATTGATATGCTAAACTTCTGCTGTGAACTTCACTGTTGGATTGTTGAAAACTCTCAGGTTCTCTTAGGTGAATGATGGCTGAACCAGGTAAGAGGGAAAGCAGGTAGCAAACCCAACTCTACCCTCCATCTGGACATTTCATAAACAAACACTTATCATCAAGCTCCTGATCTCTCTCATTTTTTAATAAATTCATTTTTTAAAATTGACAAAAATTGGGTACATTTATCATGTGCAACATGATGTTTTGAAATATATATAAATACCTTGTGGAATGGCTAGAGATAATTAGCATATGCATGACCTCAGATACTTATCATTTTGGGGTGTTCTCTGTCTTGTGGATGGTCTGACCACATTGCATGGAGGATTCACCTGAGGCAGACGTCATAGTAGCCACAGGCCAGACTTTTCCCAGCTCAGTAGTTTTACTATTAGGGGACATAATCAAAAAAGTTGGGCAACAACTGTCATAGAAGGCTGTGATTCTTTTAGTGGGAGAATAGTGCCAATATCTCAATTAATAATGATTCATAGTTCCAATTTGTTGATGTGAGTTTTCTAACTTATGTTTATTTGGGGTTTTAAATTAATATTCAATTTATTCAAGTAAAAAATTAGAAAGTCTTGTTTTCCTTAAGCCTGTATAAGTCCTACTTATAAATCTAATTGTTCTTTTTATAAATCCAGTGAATTTTAACAATCCCGCTTAAGGGTACTTTTATTAGTGTTCTGGTTGAACAGACAAAGCTACTTCAAATAATCATCCCTTTTACAATTTGGTTAATTAAATTCCTTTAAACATTTTTACTGCATTTGTAAATATATTTGATCTCTCCTCTTTAGGTAATGTAATAAATTAAACTTATGAATATTGTAAATCTCAAGTTCTCTTAAGCATCTGAATGCTGTTTACAAACCTAGCCAAATTCTCTTTAACCTTTCAGCTTAAAATCTCAGGTCAAAAATAAATTACACCTTTTAGTGGAATCACAATGGTCATTTGTTGGTTCTGATAGGCCAAATTATCTCAAAATCCTTCACNAGTGGAATCACAATGGTCATTTGTTGGTTCTGATAGGCCAAATTATCTCAAAATCCTTCACCTACCAAACGTACACAGAGTATTCTTTAGTGTGACATATGAACATTGATATGCTAAACTTCTGCTGTGAACTTCACTGTTGGATTGTTGAAAACTCTCAGGTTCTCTTAGGTGAATGATGGCTGAACCAGGTAAGAGGGAAAGCAGGTAGCAAACCCAACTCTACCCTCCATCTGGACATTTCATAAACAAACACTTATCATCAAGCTCCTGATCTCTCTCATTTTTTAATAAATTCATTTTTTAAAATTGACAAAAATTGGGTACATTTATCATGTGCAACATGATGTTTTGAAATATATATAAATACCTTGTGGAATGGCTAGAGATAATTAGCATATGCATGACCTCAGATACTTATCATTTTGGGGTGTTCTCTGTCTTGTGGATGGTCTGACCACATTGCATGGAGGATTCACCTGAGGCAGACGTCATAGTAGCCACAGGCCAGACTTTTCCTAGCTCAGTAGCTGAACGCAGGACTCTTAAGACATCAGGTGCTGAGAGTGTCATTTCTTGGGCTCTCCTGTTCTGCTCTTCTGTGGGGATTGCCACTAAAATATTTTCCTAAACCACATAACTTGAATGCCATTAACTTCACCAACAAAAACCTTTTCCTAACCCTCACTAGATGAATTAGAAAAGCCTTTGGTGTTGCTGGAGATTTGGGTGGCTGAAGCTCTTGCTGTAGCCATCTCTAGTGTGTGGACTTGCAGGTGACAAAGCTGATCACCGGCCAGGGATCCTCTATCAGGCCACTGGCTGTGTCTAAGGTGTAACTTAAAGTGACATATCATAGCATTGCACTGTGTATGCTAAAGAATTTTAAGGTAGATTACACCTATCTTGACACCTTGCAAAGGTTAAATGATACTCACTGAAAAAGTAGTTTTACCATTGCAGGTACATTGGAACTTCATCCTAAGCAGAAAGATGGTAACTTCTCTTGAAGAGAATTTTGTGTGGGATCCAGACCCTGGATGCCCAGGTCTTGCACTTGAGGTGTACATGCTGGACTTTTTAATGGTCACCTATAGGGGGTCTACGGGGGCTCCTAGACCACACCCTTCAAATAGGATGGTCTTGCAGCTCACGTCCATAGAGCTCAAGTCAAATCCCAGCAGTTATTGAATTAACTGTGAGTTGACTGACGCTTTCAACCTCACTGAGATCCCACTGACTTTGTTAGATTTTTCATTTCTTTAATTCTTTAGTCATTTTAAAGATTTCCATTTTCCTTAGCAGAATTAGTGCATAATTCTTTCATTTGTGCCTGCAATGAATCCTACCCCAGATGCAAACCTCCTTTGAGAATTCTCTTTTGTTTTTGCTGTTTTACTCTCTAATGTTGGTTATGGAATGTTGATCCATGTCGAAGGACGTATGTACTATACATGTTCATTATGAAGGGTAATACTGCTATAAACACCTGGGATACTGGAACATTTTACAGAATTGAAAGGAGATGGAGCTATTGGGCCTTGGGAAGGCAGGTCAGGGGACAGTTCTGAGGTCCTACAAGAGCTTCTGTACCACCTCCCTAGGGCGTGGCTGTCAATACAATGACTAAGCTCCAACCCCCTTCTCCCATATGTATCTACACCAAGGTTGAGCTCCCAGGACGTCAAGTCTATATGATCTAGCTTGGTTACACACCATGCTCTGTGGTTAGGCTGTGGCACATTCTGTGGTAGGGAGCCCTGGAGGGGTAGGTACAGTTCCCCCAAAGAAAAAAGCAAGGCAGGTGAAGCAAACAGACATCCCTCACGCTCTCCAAGCCAGGAGGTGCCTGTGGGGCTTCACTGGGGCTCTGCCACTTGTTCCCATTTTTTTTTTTGGTGTGAATTTTGGCAGTTGTGGGCCATAATATCCTACTGTCTGACCAGTCTTGCTTTTTTGTGCAGAAAATCCTTGGATGTCATTTGAATGTCTTTTTCAACCTCTCCAATTTTCCAGCATCGATACAGATATTCCTCGGTCATCTGGAGCTAATTTTGAGAGGGAATTAAATTCAGTGCTTGAGTCATATCTTGAACTGTATGTGATATTTCTGGGGCATGCTGACATAATTTGAAGGTGGGACTGGGAGGAGGGAGGTAAGAAAAAAGGAGAAAAGAAGACAAATGTAGCAACTTTCTCCAAAGAAAGGAATACATAAGCAGGGATAAACCCGGGGTAAAGAGAGGTAATAGGTAGAGTTTTAAACCTTATGGCTTTGGAGGTGTCCAGGAGGATGCTACAGGTACAGGCTGGATTGTGTGACCTCTGTTCCATCTTGACCATGATATTCTGCTCATTCCTTTATTCCTGAAGGTTCAGTTTTCACCAGCCACCTCATCCTTGTTCACTATCTTTTGCGTATGCCTTGAGAAAAATAATAGCAAAAATTTTAATTACTACCATTTTTGAAAACTTATGTACCAAACACACTTAGTGCTTGATTCATACTTTAATTGATTTTCAGACCAACCTTATAAGGTAGGCCTTTTATCCCTATTTTATAAAATGAGAAAACTGACCTCTACAAGCCAAAGAGAGCTTTCAGAGGTTACCTCTACTCAGTTTTCACATCAGCTGGCTGGAGAGGCCAGATGGCAAAGGGGCTGCGAGATGAATCTCACCACCTAATTTGCATTCTGGATCCATAGTTTACTGGTGTCACCTAGTAAGTCCCTTGGCCACTCTCTGCCTCTGTTTCCCCATCTTTGGAATGTGAATAATCATTGAACCTCCCTAACAGGGTCATTGTGATAATTAAAGGAACTAGCATATGTAAAACACTTAAAACAGTGCCTAGTACCTAATGAGCACGATAAAGACACTAGCCATAATTATTTGTCCATGTGTCATATATAGAAGAAACTTTCCAGAGAGTCAGGGATGTTGAGACAGGCCATTTTGCTCCCGGGGTTCCATTGACTTGGCGGTGGAATTAGGGAGAAGATGACATGTTATCTAAAGGCCTCTCAATCTTTAGTCTGATGAATGAGGGGCCAGGGAATGTTTTTGTGCACTGCCTCAAGTCCCATGGCTTTTCCCGTAAGATTAAGGTCTTAGAAGTCCCAAGGGGTGATTATCAAGATAAGCTCTCCTGGACAGACCTTCTGCACAGAATGTCTCTTGCTTGTACAGGCCAAACAGGGCTAGTCCCTTACACACAAACATAGGGCACACAGGTTTTGATGTGGGGCATTGAGAGCAATGAAGGGTCTTGAGAATATGTCATTGGCCAGTGATGATTCAAGGACACACATCCTGAATTCTTACCCTTCTTTGTACCCCGGACATCTGAGGAGGTCCATGAACTCTTTCTTCAACTAATGTTCTTAAATGCATAAAATAAAATACATAGGATCACTAAAGAAACCAATTATGAAGTAACAATTGGTAATTAAAATATAATTACCAAATATATGTACCCCAATTTAGAGACTTAGTGATATATAGGTTTTTACCATATTAATAGCAAACTCTCATGTCAGGTCTAACAGCTACATGAATTTTGAAATCATGTTATGAGTAAACATTTTGCAACCGTAATGTGATATGACAATATTTGTGATTTCTCTTGGCTGTAAAGTCTCTGAGACTACTGTGGTTTGTTGTCTGCATTTATACTGGAAGGAAAGAAATGCTAAATTAAAGTTAGAGGCTAGTGAAAGTAAAGGTGTCATTTGTTTTTCCCATCCAAGTTTATGGGTCCCATGAATTCATGCCACCCAAATAATGTCTCTGAATCTATGACCCAAAAGCAGATGCATGATAATATATGGGTGGTGAGGCATGCCAGACTCAGGGAAAGAGGAATTACCAATCAAGAGCTCACAATATACCTTATCTGTCAGTGGGAGGTTTCCTAGAGAGTGTGGAAATCAGAAAATCGCTCTCAAAAGGTCAAAATGTTCATTATTGGGGCGCTTTTTCTAATAGAAGGGATTGGGAAGCAACATGACGTTGCGTTTTTGTGCCCATAAGATAAGGAAGGGTTGACATGGTTCATTTTGGCCTGGGTTTCTTTCACAGGTTCTTGCAGACAGAGGTGTTAATTTCCTGGGATGGTGTGTTGGATTAAATAGGTAGAAATGCTGGCTTATCACCCATAATGCAGTAGACACGTGGGAGGATTTAACGCAGCTCTCAATGGCACAGCTAAAATTTATGTGAATAATCATCACTGTGGTGGGAATGGTAAGTTATCACATTTATTATTTGCATATAGAAAGATCCTTCATGAATTCTATGGGTTCTCACAATTCCACCCTACACTTGAGAAAAAGGTGAACAGTTTTTAGATTTAATTAGAGAGTACTAGAAAGCAAAATTTATAGGGTGCCAAACATCAATTGTAGACTAAGTATTAAGGGTAAAGAAAAAAAGGAGGACTTTTGTTTCCTGATATAGGCAAATATGGTGTAGACACAGTAATCCCTGAAGTTTTAACGGGAGTGGCGAGCATGCTCTAGGATGTTTGTGTAGGGCAGTCAATTATGGAATAATTTTATGGCTATCACAACATAAGATCAGCAGATGGGACCTAGACTCCAGAAGCAGTGTGGAATTAATGCAAAAATCTGTGAGTCTCTATCTGCATATATTATGCATTTTTTTTAGTCGTGGGAGTTCTCCCTAAATTTCTTGGTGTTCAAAAAGGCTCTTTGAAAAAGTTAGGAACCGTTGCTCTAGAGGATATACAATTACTTCCGTGGAAATGCGATTTCAAATATTGGGAAGCAACATGACGTTGCGTTTTTGTGCCCATAAGATAAGGAAGGGTTGACATGGTTCATTTTGGCCTGGGTTTCTTTCACAGGTTCTTGCAGACAGAGGTGTTAATTTCCTGGGATGGTGTGTTGGATTAAATAGGTAGAAATGCTGGCTTATCACCCATAATGCAGTAGACACGTGGGAGGATTTAACGCAGCTCTCAATGGCACAGCTAAAATTTATGTGAATAATCATCACTGTGGTGGGAATGGTAAGTTATCACATTTATTATTTGCATATAGAAAGATCCTTCATGAATTCTATGGGTTCTCACAATTCCACCCTACACTTGAGAAAAAGGTGAACAGTTTTTAGATTTAATTAGAGAGTACTAGAAAGCAAAATTTGTAGGGTGTAAAACATCAGTTGTAGACTTAGTATTAAGGGTAAAGAAAAAAAGGAGGACTTTTGTTTCCTGATATAGGCAAATATGGTGTAGACACAGTAATCCCTGAAGTTTTAACGGGAGTGGCGAGCATGCTCTAGGATGTTTGTGTAGGGCAGTCAATTATGGAATAATTTTATGGCTATCACAACATAAGATCAGCAGATGGGACCTAGACTCCAGAAGCAGTGTGGAATTAATGCAAAAATCTGTGAGTCTCTATCTGCATATATTATGCATTTTTTTTAGTCGTGGGAGTTCTCCCTAAATTTCTTGGTGTTCAAAAAGGCTCTTTGAAAAAGTTAGGAACCGTTGCTCTAGAGGATATACAATTACTTCCGTGGAAATGCGATTTCAAATATTGGGAAGCAACATGACGTTGCGTTTTTGTGCCCATAAGATAAGGAAGGGTTGACATGGTTCATTTTGGCCTGGGTTTCTTTCACAGGTTCTTGCAGACAGAGGTGTTAATTTCCTGGGATGGTGTGTTGGATTAAATAGGTAGAAATGCTGGCTTATCACCCATAATGCAGTAGACACGTGGGAGGATTTAACGCAGCTCTCAATGGCACAGCTAAAATTTATGTGAATAATCATCACTGTGGTGGGAATGGTAAGTTATCACATTTATTATTTGCATATAGAAAGATCCTTCATGAATTCTATGGGTTCTCACAATTCCACCCTACACTTGAGAAAAAGGTGAACAGTTTTTAGATTTAATTAGAGAGTACTAGAAAGCAAAATTTATAGGGTGCCAAACATCAATTGTAGACTAAGTATTAAGGGTAAAGAAAAAAAGGAGGACTTTTGTTTCCTGATATAGGCAAATATGGTGTAGACACAGTAATCCCTGAAGTTTTAACGGGAGTGGCGAGCATGCTCTAGGATGTTTGTGTAGGGCAGTCAATTATGGAATAATTTTATGGCTATCACAACATAAGATCAGCAGATGGGACCTAGACTCCAGAAGCAGTGTGGAATTAATGCAAAAATCTGTGAGTCTCTATCTGCATATATTATGCATTTTTTTTAGTCGTGGGAGTTCTCCCTAAATTTCTTGGTGTTCAAAAAGGCTCTTTGAAAAAGTTAGGAACCGTTGCTCTAGAGGATATACAATTACTTCCATGGAAATGCGATTTCAAATTTAGCCTCAGCTTGCCCAGCTACTTATGTAACACATTTCCAAGGTATGGCTTTTAGGAAATGGTGTTCTCAGTTTCATATACAAAACTTTATTTTCCCATCTTTTTCATTTCTTTACTAGTAAGTTCTTCATATAAAACCACTGGAATCTCAGTTAAATTATATTTTAACATTATTTTAAAACTTATGTTCATAGGTCAGCTTGAGTTTGTAGTGTAGCTGGAAACGGGCTATAGACGTTTTAAGATACAACAGTTTCTGGGAGAACCTCTGCATTTAAATTTGAGCTCAAATTAAATAAAACAAGGGAAGAAATTTAATAGAAGCTTTTTGCTCATCTTTGGAATATATAAGATAATGGAGAAATTTGTTGGAGAGAAATAGTCCATCTGGATCATGTTTTTGTGAGATGATTCGTTTATGTGGGGGACATATTTTTTCTTCTTTGATCTGGTGGAATTCAGGGGTTTGATGGAATTCTGGAACTTTGCTAAGGGACAAATGAAGGATATTCATTTAATTAGTTGTATTTTCCATCACAGGAGTGGCCTGCTGTGACTGTAGTGAAAAAAAAGAAAAGCATCAAGTGGCCAGAAATTGTAGAGTCAGTTGCTAGAAGGCTTGACGACATAGTGCAGCTCCACAGCCCCCAAGTTCTTCTGAAACTTAGTAGCTGATCTGGGTGGTGCAAGTAAGAATTTGAATGTTCAAAAGAATTGTTCTCTTCAAGCCTGGAGATCCCTTTTATCTCGTGTTAGAGATCAGTTTGATAAAGTGTTAGATCAACTAAGAATAAAGGACAGTTAATGGGTAATCTTCCAGATACTGATTTTACCCAGATAGTCACCTACAATATGTGAGCACAGAGGTCTCAAACTTGAGAATTATTATATAGAAATATGCTTGCAGCTAAATGTGTTCCTGCCCTACACAGTTCTGCTATTCTATGGATAAGATAAGAGTTCTTTTTTTT
>NW_007737697.1:0-476 GCF_000696425.1 Galeopterus variegatus | reverse complement strand
TTTGGGTCAGATCATTCTTTGTTGTGGGAGGCTGTCTTGTGTGTTATAGGATGTTTAGCAGTGTTTCTGCCTTCCACTCACTAGATATGTCAGTAATATCCCCCAACTTGTGACAACTAAAAATGTCTCCGTACATTGCCAAATGTCTCCTGGGGGGGGGGGGATTGCCCCTGATTGAGAACCCCTGATCCGTAGCATCTACCATCTCTTTGGCCCACATGGCTGTGACCAAATGTTATCACCAAGTGCTAGCAGATTTTCCTAATTGCAGACAAAATCCCAAAGGTCATTCGTATTCTGGGCATAAACCTAGACTCATAACTGAGTGATCTCAACTCAGCATAATACAAATATGGGAGTGCTTTATTGTTTTCTAAAAACTGCCATCCACTTGTGTCCAGAGCCATTAGAGCCTGGCTGCCTGCCTGTCTGGAGCCAAGAGCCTGCCCAGCTATTGCCACCAGGCCTCAGAGCCC
>NW_007737696.1:47871-50641 GCF_000696425.1 Galeopterus variegatus | reverse complement strand
TATCCTACCAGTCGGAGTTCAATTACCAGTCAGTGAGTACGTGGTGATCTACTATATAGCCAACATCGCACTGGTCAAAAGTGGTTAGTTAATGCATCTGCCCTTACCTTTATCATTGCTCATGACACAGAAAGACCAGCAGTTTGTTGATAGAGCCATGCAAAGTTCCAAAGGAAGCCACTCACTAGTTCCTGTTTCAAAGAACCAGCACTGTCCAGAATGGAAGGGATTATTCTGAGGGAGATTATTGTCCTCTTGACAATATATTCCCTTCAAGAAAATGACTTCTCCTACCATTTAAATTAGAATAAGGAAAAGGAAGCATCCTGTCTGGAAAAATATTGCAAATATAGGATAAAAATGGACAAGGAGGAAACAGACAATAATATGAAGAGGAGAAATAGATAAAGGTGGGTAAAGGCAGAGAGAACCACAGGGGGATAGAGAATGAATAAGCCGCGACAATGAAAATATGACCTTCTAAGAGAGAGATGCTAATTTATAAGACAGAGCAACAGACTTTTGAAATCAACTTAGAAAACCACATTACAAAAAGATAATTTGGGAAGAAAGGCCAACCAATACATACGAGGGGCCCTTCAAAAGGTTCTTGGAAAAATAGAACTGAAAAATAATACAAATCTTTCCATGAAACTTTTGAAGACCCCTCATAGATCTGTGTTGACTTGTGTGTGTGGAAAGAGGGATGGTCTAGATGAACTTTTACTTATATAGCTTAATGTGTATACCTAGTGATTTAATACTCCTGTAATGTATATAATTGACACTCATAATGTTTTATTTATTCCTCCAGGGTTGTGTTTATTACAGACTGTCTCATCCTAGAGTTATTTATGTCCCCGTCTGTCTCCTTACCAGAAAGTGGATTCTCACGGGCCCGAGCCAGGTCTGATTGAATTCTGTATTATCAGCAGCACCTAGCATAATGTCTATCACACACCAAAGGTTTAGCAAAATTGTAAAGTGAATTGAATTATTTCAGGAATTTTATTATCTCCTCTGTGCACACACACATGCACACACACAGTTTTCTGGATAATTGCATTTTGGTTTTAACTTTCAAGTTAGAAATATTACAATAGTGAACTAAAATACCAGCAGGACAATTTCAGTAATCTGTACACTAAACAAAGTCTGGGGAGGAATTATCTGTCTATTATTGAAAGTTATCTGCACTCATTCATACTTAAGGAGTACGGAGAGAACATGTGGAATGGAGACAGGGGAGAACAGGTGGAAGGGAGTAGTGTTGTTTATAAAAAAGAAATGTAATGCAAGTCATAATTCTTGCCCAACAACATTTGAAATCTATTTGAGAAGGAAAAAACAACTGAAACAACTAAGCAACTACAATTGACCTTTGAACAACACAGGTTTGAACTTCCCGGGTCCACTTATACACAGATTTTTTTCAACAAACTGTGGATTGAAAGTATAGTATTTCTGGGATGCAGAACCCATGTATATGGAGTGTTTGTGGATTTTTGGTATATGCAGCTGGGAAGTGGGGAGGTCCCAGAACCAATCCCTCTAGTATACAGAGAGACAACTGTATATCATAGAAGCAAGTCACACATTTCTTCCCATAATGGGAATATTTTCACAATGAATGATAGGAGGTGTTACAATTATTCTCCACAGCAAAACTAGTTCAGCCTTATTATCCCCTATTTTTGTCTAGTTACCTTGAGGGAGATTTCTAATCCAAACCTTCCCAATTAGTTCCTCCTGCCCGGTTAAAAATATCCTCTAGCATTGGAAACAGGTGAGATGGGAGAGGTCGATAGCACCATTAGCCTGCATCAGTGGACTTGACCTATGAGAGGCCTTTCAAATGCATTGGAGAATGGGGATGTGAAAGTAATTTGTGGTCTCAATTAATTGAGAATAATATACAACTTCCTGATCACAATAAAGCTACTGTATTAGTCCATTTCTGTTGCTTATAACAGAATACTTGAAACTGGGTAATTTATAAAGGATAGAATTGACTTCTTACAGTTTCAGAGGCTGGGAAGTCCACAGGCCTAGGGGTGTAACTGATGAGAGCCTTCTTGGTGGTGGTTACACAGTGACACAGGGTATCCCACGGCGATAACGGCAGGAGTGAGACAGACTAAGCTCCTCACTTGCTCTCCTTTTAAAGCCCTCAGAACCACGTCCATTACTCCATCAATGGATTGATCCATTCACTAGGGGACAGTCCTCACAATCCAATCACCTCATCAAGGCCCCACCTTTCAATTACCATAATAGGATTTCCCATCCTCAACACTGTCACAGTGGGATTAATACATGAAACTTTGGGAGACACAATTCAACCCATAGCAGCTGCTTTTCTTCCTTTTACTTGTATGTGAATTTTTTTCCACTCAGACTGTGAATGTGTGTGAAGACCAGTAGGTGACTGCACCAATTGTGACTTTTGACAGATAGGCTGAAAGTTGAAAGACCCAACCTGTCTGATGCACTTGGCATTCTGACTCCTGCTGTCTTCGTTTGCTTTAACTCCTCAGGCTGAAGGAGGCTGCCCTCTCTTATTCATCAGTTTCAACTCTCATTATCTTCACAGTGATTTTTGGTTTTTAGCTCTAAAATATGTCAACATGTTTTTTATGGGAGGTGACATGGTAAAAAAGTTTTTTTTAATATGCATTTATTATATGAAGAGGAAAAGCCGTTTACTGGAGGCATTGAAAACTCAGAGTATTTTAATGTTTCCTTCACTTTTCTAAATCCAAATAATGAT
>NW_007737696.1:37552-47461 GCF_000696425.1 Galeopterus variegatus | reverse complement strand
TTTTAAAACAAAAACAACAAAAAGTCTTTGGAATTCACATGCCTTCTTTCCTAACATTTAAATCTTAGAATATAAATTTGTTACAAAAACAGCTAAATTCACACTGCCTGCTACTTATATACAGGAGCAGGCTTTGACAACTGGTTCTGTGTTTTCCTGTTTCCCTAACAGTAAACGAGTGAGAGGCAGCATAGACAGAAGCTAAGAACACAGGCTTTGGAACCAGCTCCATGGGTTCAAATTGTGATCGACCTCTTACCTATTGGGTGGCTTGGGCAAAATTGCCTAATCTGTAACTGTCACTTTGTTACTTTTTACCTCGGTTTCCTCATCTGTAAATCTGGAATGTAATAATAGCATTTAAGTCACAAGATTGTCGCAAAGGTTAAGTGCAAAAAAACATTTAAAGCACCTAAACCAGACACTGGCACATAGCATGGAATGTAATAATAGCATTTAAGTCACAAGATTGTCGCAAAGGTTAAGTGCAAAAAAACATCTAAAGCACCTAAACCAGACACTGGCACATAGCAGGTGCTTAGTAAATTAGACACCCCAATCTCACAGTTCACTGGCAATTCCATACACCTCTCCATTCCATCTCAGCAACTTACTCCTGACCTTTGGCCTTCCGTTGCACACAGAACGGCTCTGCTTCCAAACACTTAAGCTTTGAAATTTCTGGATCCTATCATAACTATCACCCTTCCCTTACTCCCTAACGTCGATCTCCAACAACTTGGAAATCTTCTATTTAATAAACAAGGTTAGAAGACAAATAACAGATTGACAGAAGATATTTGTAATCTATATTAACAAAGGAATGATGTACAGAAATACAAAGAATTCCTATAAACTAAGAAAAAGTCAAACAACTCAACAGAAAAGTGGCTCACATGGAATAAAGAAACAACTCATAGGAAAGAAAGTGGAATATCAAAAAACTTATGAAAAATAATCAGGAAAAGCAAGGCAATAATGAAACATTCCATACGACAGAGAGTGGCAATAACTCAGTGTCTAAAGTTACCAAATGCTGGTGAGGAGATTTGATAGGACTCATATGTTATTGGTGGGAGTCCAAATTTGGCCATGTGTGGTAAACCTGAAGATGGATGCAAATTGTGCATTGGACGCCACTGGGTGCCTCCCAACTTCCTTACCCAAACACTTTCCTTTTTTTTAAAGAAGCCTGATTTTTGTTTGCCTGGCCATTCCTTCCCCAGTACAGTCACGTGTTTCAATGGAAGAAGATGCCACCTCCAGTTCTAGGAATAGGCTTAATCCTTTCTAAAAATGGTCATATTTCCATTGGCAATGACCCAATTGCAGCCAACAAATTATAAGGGGAGATCTGCTGGGGGTAATCTGAAGAAATTCCTAAAAGACTGCCTTCTAAGAAAGCTTCCTCTCCTCTTCTTCTGGACACCGTTGTGTTTGGATATTATGTGAAACTATTCTGCTACCAGCCTGAGCAGGATGCCGTTCCCAGGGTAACAGGATAGAGCATGGAAGGGAATAGTTTCTTGATAGCCTCACTGAGCCTTAAGTAAACAACCTTAAAAAGCCAACTCCACCCCAAAATCACCTTTTGAGTAAAATAATAAATGTTTTCACCTCTAAGCCAGATGAACTGAATTGTCAAAATCAGGCTGTCAAAATCTATGGCTTATAGAAATATAGAAATACTGTTCTACAGCCTATAGAATTCCTACTCAGGTATATATGGAAGTATGTATGAGGCTATATTTTGCAGCAATCTTTATAAAATCCCCAAACTGGAAACAATTAAACTGTCTTTCTTCAGATGAATTGTTAAATACATGTTTGTATAATCATATATTGGGAGACTATAAAGCAACTAACATGTATTAAAATGAATGCACTTGACCTATTTTTATGGACATGGCTATATATTAAAAACATAATGTACCGTGAAGAAAGAAAGTTGCTGAACAATATTATAGCATACCATTTGTGTAAACTGTATAAACACAAAAAACAATACTATTTTGGGCCAATTGGCGTGTACATATGGAGTAAACATAAAAACTGAGTAGTAAGAACACAAACTCATAATAAAGGGAAAGATGGGACATGTTAGAGTTACAAAGATAACTCCAGGTATATCTATAATATTTTACTTCCTTTAATAAAGATACAAAGTACACATGAAGAAATGTTAGCATTTGTAAATTCAGCTTAATGACCATCTTATTCTACTCCATAATTTTCTGTATGCTTAAAATAGTTCAAAATAAATATTTGTTAAATAAGATAATTCTCAAATAAATCACATTGGAAAAAAAGACAGAAACAAGGCACAGAAAATGGAACTGGGGGTGGGATTGTTTTTCACTATTAAATTTAAAAATTTGGGCCGGCCCGGTGGCACACTGCTACAGTGCGCTGCTTGGGAAGCGCGGCAGCGCTCCTGCCGAAGGTTCGGATCCCACATACAGACCGGCCGCTCACTGGCTGAGCGAGGTGCGGGGGCAACACCGAGGGTTGCGATCCCGTTGCCGGTCCCAGTCCGGTACGGGCGCGACACTGAGGGTTGCGATCCGTTGCTGGTCACGAAAAAAGAAAAAAAAAAAAAAGAAAAAAAATAATAATAAATTTAAAAATTTCTTGTTTGAATGTTGTAACAAGCATAAATTTCCTTTATAATTTCTCAAAGACAGAGAATTTCAAAGAGAAATAAATTCTGTCTTTCGTGATTGAAATAAATTCTATTTCTCTTGCTTTGGGCCATCAACTCTGTCTTTGTTGTATCTCTTTCCTTGGCAGCCAGAACCACATGGTAGGTCCCTTCAACCACCTCCACATGGGAATTCTCAACTTCCTATGTGTCTTTGAGAAGTTCACAATATACAGGGAAAGAAAACCAACACATGAAACCACTAGAGAACACAACACTCCTAGCCTTCCTTCAAATCCTCCCTGATGACATCCTCCCCAGCTCAAACAAACAGTTCAATCTTGCTCTTCCTAAGCCCAGCTATTAAGAAAATAATTACCACCATGCTAATTTAGTCTGGGCCTTAGTCCATCTTTGACCCATCTCTGCATGTTTTCAGTGATATCCTTCACTCCTGAGGTTTTAATTCCTACCTGTACCCTTTGCCTCTTAAATGTGTAACTCCAGCCCTATCTCTACCCTTAGCCTCAGGCTTTCCTGTTGGACTTCTCTATCCAGTTACATCTAACTGAATACATGGTTTTACTCAACATAAGAATGGGCCTGGTTGGGGTCAGTACTAATAGTCTGTAAAGGGCAGCTGCACAGATGGAGAATCATGGGTAGATAGCTAGGACTTATCATTGCAATTTATTTAAAAATGACCTAAACTTTTTGACACTCTTCTCATAGAGAGTTAGGGTCTGTGGCTCCTATTCACAGTACTAATAGTCTGTAAAGGGCAGCTGCACAGATGGAGAATCATGGGTAGATAGCTAGGACTGATCATTGCAATTTATTTAAAAATGACCTAAACTTTTTGACACTCTTCTCATAGAGAGTTAGGGTCTGTGGCTCCTATTCACGAATCTGTGTGGATTTTATGACTGTTTGGACCAATAAAATATGGCAAATGTTAACACTGTGCCAAATTCTGAGTCTAAACCTTAAATCATTGACAGCTTCCACTCCTCACTGTTAGCTCGCTGTCTATGAGTCCTGCCACCCCATAAAGTCCAACCACCTCATGACCACCTTGCTGGAGAGGGCAAGACTGTTTGGACCAATAAAATATGGCAAATGTTAACACTGTGCCAAATTCTGAGTCTAAACCTTAAATCATTGACAGCTTCCACTCCTCACTGTTAGCTCACTGTCTGTGAGTCCTGCCACCCCATAAAGTCCAACCACCTCATGACCACCTTGCTGGAGAGGGCACCTGTAGGTTCTCCAGTTGCCGGTCTCAACCGAACCCAGTCTAGCAACCACCTCCTTAAGGTGCCAGATTTGTGAATGAAGCCACCTTGGCCTCTCCAGACCAGCCCACCCAGCAGCTGAATACCCCTGAGTGACCTTGGTCAGTGCCATGCAGAGCAGAAGAATCATGCCCTGAACTCTGCTCAAATCCCTGACCCATGAAACTGTGAACTATAACAAATGGTTTCCAGCCACTAAGTTTTGGAATTTGTTACTTAACAATAGGTAACCAGGTAACTCCCTCCTCCCCAGAGCTGTTTAGTGAGCCTCCTAAACCCATATGTAGGTCTTACCCACGAATATTTTCCAATTATGTTACTGAAAAATAATTGCATACTCCCTCATTGCTAAAAACAATACAATATGTAATTATATAAAATAAAATTTTAAGATCTCACCTTTATTTCCTACCTCCATTCCTTTCCCCATCTTAAAGTTAACTACTGTTCCTACTAACAGATATTTGGATTGTTCCTGGGTTTTTGCTAAATAAAACAGTGATGCAGTAAATAGCCTTGTACATGTGTAAGTATTTACTGTAAATGTTAGATTTATAGAATTCTAATGCTGGGCCAAAAGATATTCACATTGCGATACATAATACCAATTGCTCTCCAAAAATTAAAGTCTTCTCCCACTTATACTGCCATCAATATTTTACAATATTATCCATTTCTGCAAACACTAGCTACCATGGATGTTGTCAATCATTTAAATTTCGCCACTCTCAATAGGAAAATGTGGTTATGTGGTAGTTCATTATTTTAATTGGTATTTCTCACATTACCTGTGAAGTTTGTAGCATCTTTTCATATGTTTATTACTACTTGTATTTCTTCTTCAGCACATTTACTGCTGGTAACCTTTTTTAAATGTTTCTATTAGATTGTCCCCTCGTGTTTATTAATTTGTGGCAGCTCTTTGCATTCTGAATATTAATATGAAGTCTGCTCTATAATATGCAAATATTTTTTATTCTGCCATTTGTCTTTTGTTCACTAATTTATTTATTCAAGAGATATTTATTGAGCACTTATTGCCAGACTACTCTAGACACCAGGAATACAGCTGTAAGACAAAGTCCTGTTCTCCTAGAGTTAACAGTTTAGTGTGGAAGATACACAATAAAGAAATGGTACACAGACGTGACGTTAGAGGAGTGTTATAAAGAAGAGTGGAGTGGGGTAAGGGAGACAGAAGGATGAAGTGGGCTGCTTTATATATGGTGAGCAGGGAGGTCACCTGAGGACTAAAATGAGCCAATATCTTGAGGAAAACATTCCAGTCTGAGGAAATAGCAAGTGCAAAGGCCCTGAAGTGGGAGCATGATTGCTTTCTTCCAGAAACTGCAAGGAAGCCTTGGTGGCTAGAGGACTGCAAGTAAAGAGAAGGGTGGGAAGCCACCAGCCTAGAGTGACAGCCTGGGCCTAGAAAATTTAAGGCCTTCTCAATATGGACCATGTTTTCATTTGATTGGAGAATGGAAGCAATTATGGATTTTGCATAGGGGATGTATGCAACCTAATTTCCATTTGAAAAGGATCAGGCTGGCTGCCATACAGAATAGGCTGTGTGTGTGCATATAGGTGAGAGGGTGTTGAAAGGAATGGAGCAAAATGGTCATGTGGTAGGTTGTTGACATACACAGTAGGTTATTCCAGAAGCCCAGGCAAGAGATGACTGGAGCAGGGTTTTGGCAATGGGGACAGTGAGAAGTAAAGCTGAAAAGAGGACCTGATTGGATGTGAGGAGAAAGAGAGAAAAGAATTCTAAGATGTTTGGCCTAAACACTAGGTGAGTAGTGGTTCCCCTTACTGAGATAGAGAAAACTGGAATGGAAAGTGAGGAGCTGCCTCATATATGTTAGGTTTGGGAAGCCCATTTGCTATCTTGCTGTCACATAGGCAGTGGCATGTAGGAATCTGGAGTTCAACTGGGTGGCAGTTGGAGGAGGTGGTAGTTCTGTGAACCATCAGTGCATGGGTGGCACTTAGAGCCATGCAACTTATGGAGGTCAGTGTAGGCACAAAGCAAGGTCCAGTGTCCCTGGTGGAAGAGCAGGAGGAGATCCACCACAGGAACCTGAGAAGAAGTGACCAGCAGGGTGGAAGAAAAACCAGCAAAGTATGGAGTCCCGGAAACCAAGGAAGCACTTATAACAGAGCCTGGTGCATAGTAGACACTACATAAAATCAGTTGCTATTATCATCTCTTCTTTTGAAGCTCTATGATCTGCAAGTAGTTCTATGTGCTCTGACTTCAAATAGTGCTCTGTGAGAGCTTTGACAAGGAGATACTGCTGTGTCAGATTCCAAGCTCAGATATGGAATGACAGAGAACTATGTAAGATTACACTGAGGATTTAGAAGAGACTATTTTATTTGGAAATGTGAAGGTCATTGATTACTTTGAGAATAGAGGTCTTAGGGGAGGGAAACAAAATTCTACATGAATTTTGTTTTCTCTAATGAGAGAGTGGGAGAGGAGATGGACACACCAAGTTCACTTTGCAGGAATTTTGCTCTAAAGAACAATAGACAAATAGGGTAGTAGCTAGATGAAGGTACAGGATCAAGGGAAGGTTTATTTTATTTTTGTAAAATGGGAAATATTCTTCAAAAATGTTTGCATGGTGATGGCAGTGCACCAATAGAGTGTTTAAATTAATGATGTAGATGAGGAGAGGACACTTGAAGAAACGAAATCCATGGGTAGATAAAAGCGTATGGGATTCAGTGCAGAAGCAGAGACTCTGAGCTTAGATATGAACACAGGTCACTTATCTGTTTGTAACAGGAAGCAGCAAAGCAAAGTGCACAGGTGTAGAGCAAGTAGTCTGGTTAATGTGTTGGGAGGAGGACAAGGAAATTCATCTGTTCTGATGTATTGATTCTATTTTCTCAGTGAAATGAGGTCAACAGTTGAGAATGAGGAGGAAGGAGCAGGTGTAGAAAGAAGGTTTGTAAAGAGAGGGAAATGAGTGAACTATTTGACTTGGCCAGTGTGATTGCAGTAGGAAACTTTCCAAGGTACCCCAGAGGGACCACTAGAGATGTTTGCTCATGTAAAAGTTGGTCTGGTATTGTCTTATTCAGCCATGATTGTGTCTCTAGGTGCATTGCTTATGTTGTTTATGGTGTCTTTAATCACATGGAAATTCTTTTTTCTTCTCTTTGTATAGTCAACTCAAATTTGCTCATTTTTCCTTTATGAATTCTTGGACTTGTATATTCTTAAGAAGGCTCCATTTCCACCTTGATATTATATATATAAAGAAACATTTATTATTTTCTTCTAACGTTTTCATAATATTAAAATTTTATACTACATGGATTTTTGTGTGTGCATAAGTATCTACATTTATTTTTCTCAAAATGGATAATATGACGTTCCAACATCATTTTTCAAAATCCACACTTTCTCCTCTGAAATGCCTCCTTGGTCATGTGCATGAGTTTATTTTTGGACTTCTATGATTGTTCAATTGGTCTTTAGTATGCTCTTGTTTTATTTCCACATTGCCTTAATTACTATGGTATTTTTCAATATCTGCTAGTAAAAGTCACAAAAAGACAACCTCTTTTTCAAAAGTTCCATAGCAAACCTTGGTAATTTTACCTTCCAGAAGAATTCAATGTAATACAATAATCACCTTGTAAAGCATCATTTAAAATACTGAAGGGGTTTTGATTGAGATTTAATTATATTTACATATTAATTGAGGGAAAATTAATATTTACGATCTGAGGATTTTTCATAGAGAAGACTTTTATTTTCAATATTTATTTGGGTTTTCTTTATGTGCTTCAAAACAGTTTTACAGATTTCTTTAATGGAGAAACTCCATGGCATCTTAGAGGTATTCTCTGACTGTGACACCATAACACAAAACCCACCTATTATCTTCTACATCCCATTGCTTCAAAACAGTTTTACAGATTTCTTTAATGGAGAAACTCCATGGCATCTTAGAGGTATTTTCTGACTCTGACACCATAACACAAAACCCACCTATTATCTTCTACATCCCATCTCGAGTACGTTAATCTCTTTGTGCCATAGTTCCCTTGTCTTCTAAAAGAAGATTGTGGTAAGGAATAAATGAGTGAATACATGTGAAAACACTTAAAACAGTGCCTGGCACTGCCATTATTATTTCTCCTTTTGAAGCCCATAATCTCAAGTAGTCCTTTGTGTTCTCAACACATCAAACCACTGCAGTTCCACAAAGGAACATATGCCTGAGCCTTTACACACGTTATTCCAAATGTGTCTGAAAAACGTAGTTTCCAGAATTTCAGCTTCCATAATACAGGAAGGAGCTTAGTAGGACAGGATGCAACTGACAATGTCAGAGAAATGAGAAAGATTTCACATGTAATTATAAAAATATGTGCAAGTTTATTTTGGAAATTCACTATTGTTAGCTACTTATATTTAGTATCACTGTTTTTTGGGTTTTTTTAATTTTAGATATTCCACAAAATCTAAAAACCAGATAAGCTAAATTTTAAAAAAAAAAAGTTTTTAAAGGGAGGACAACTTTGCAATAGATGAGCTCCCTGAACATTAGTATATTTATATGTGCACCAATAAAGTACATCTTTTGAAGCAGCCATGCAAACACGTGACATCCGTTTCATATTTAACTCCTGAAATTTATACCATATGATGTTTTTTTAACGTGTATTTAATACCCCTGCTCTGCACAAATAACAGGTACCAGTTTATCACCAAGGGGAGCAAGCCAGGACAAAACCACTCTAGACTGCTATATATATTATCTGATGGTTTGATTTCCAGAACCGTAAGATCTATTATATCCTTCATCTGTTAAAATACATTTTTCTAGAAAATAGTAAATGTCCTTATTATCGAAAGCCCCTCATGGAGGACTGTACTAGACAGAAGGCACATACATTATATGGAAAGCCTTCCTGATATTCTCAATGGCTTCTGCCCTCTTTGGTTTTCTTTCTCTTCCTCCTAAAAAGCAGGAATTTAAGCAAAAATTTCAGAAACTTCTAGCCTGGGCTCAGGACTTCCACAATGGCCATTGTATAGGTAGGGAATGGAAAGATGTCAAAAAGAAAAACCTATCTCCATTTCTTTTTCTCTCTCATACTCTCCTTTTTCTTTCTCTCTCTCCACATACGCTCCCATTGAAATTAGGAAATAATATGTTCTCCTTTATCCATTATCAGCACCTTCATAACAGCTCGAGGGGGGCACCCAGAGGGTGTTTCACACCACTGAGTCTGAGCACCCTGAGATCACTTTTGTAGTCATGTTCTAACTTCCAAAGTTTCAACACGAGGTTTTACATAGCTGCATTAAGTGCTGAAAAAAGGCAGCCTCAGTCTCCAGAGAAGAACAGGGTAACTGGGGTACTAGGTCACCTCAAAGCTACTTCTAAAAGTAAGCAAAACAGACAGGGGAGAAAATATCCCATGTAATATTAATGCATATTGCACTCAGGAAAGAAATACGCTCCCATTGCAATGTCTCTGTGACCGGGTGCCCAATTATACACGTCCTCGGACTTATGTACTCCCAAACCTTCAGCCTCTGGTTTCTGTCTGATATGTTTATTTCTCAAAATTCTTAACCTCATCTTTTCGAGAGAGCAGAATCACCACAATATAAGTATGTTTGAGTAAAAAACAAAACAAAGTTAAGTCAGAAGGAGAGAAACTACTCTGCTGCAGTTGCCCAGAGGACTGCAAGTGCCTGAAATCTCCCTGGAGAGGGAAAACAGCACCTTCCTGCAGCTGCCTAAGTCTGGGTTTGTCGAGGCCTAGGTATAGACCCCACCGCACCCCAGGCAGTGCATCCTCTCCCTGCTCACTAGGAGGATTCTCAGAGAGCAGAAGAGGGGAGGAAAGAGGCTTCAGAAAACAGTGCTACACACTCTATCCTAACACAAATCCAGAGCTCAGGCCTGGCATGTAAAGGCTCGATACATTTGTCTT